>NC_083379.1:20772500-21080625 GCF_031755915.1 Ziziphus jujuba | reverse complement strand
TACCGCGTGCTGGGTTTACCACGGTGCCGTGAGGTTGGTTTCATCCAACGGTTATCTATTATTACCACGGACTGTGAGGTCGGGTTTATCCGACGGTTTATTATTATTGCCACGGTGCCGTGAGGTTGGTATCATCCAACGATTTGTTATTGCCACGGACCGTGAGGTTGGGTATGTCCCGATGATTATTTATTATTTCCACAACACCGTTCATATATTGAGGGTCGTGAGGTGCGTATATCCCACGGTTTGTATATTGGTATATCATATGGTACATTGTATATGTTTGTATATATTGTTGATTTACAAATATTGTGGTGATTTCTGCATTTTCATATTTATTTGATGGAACTGTATTTATTATAGTTTATGCTCAAATGTTTATATATGGATTTGAGACATTTCATAATATTACAATGATCGTTCATTCATACTTTTGAGCATCGGTTTTTATGATATTAATTGGGGTACAAGTTTGGATTTTGTGAAATAATTTTTAAATGGGAAACTTTTCAACGAGTGGAATGAGAGGTGTTAAGATAAAGATTTTTCAGAAATAAATCATTATTTTTCTATTATACTATGCCACTCACTGAGATTTCTTTATTTCACGTTTTATTGTTTTAAATTTGTTCCCCTAGGCCCAGGCAGCTAGTAGCTATCTACCTCGCGCACAGCTTATCGCTTGTTCCCTTCCACTACAGCAGCCGTATTTATCTTTTCTTTACCTATTGTTATCTTCTGGACTTATTTATTACTTATTTGTACTCATAGACTTTGTTGACACTCTTAGAATGCTTTGATTTTAAATATGGGACTCAGTAGAAACCATAGTACTCATGTGTGTAGTTATGCCCTGTAGTACAGTAGGCCGGTTGTGGACTTATTTATATATATATTTATATATTTGAGGTATTAATGTTAATACTGGTGTTTGATTATCTACGTTTTAAGGTGAGGTCCCATTGGATATTTTCTAGAGATTGTCCAGTGGGACTTCAATAGGCGGGCTCACCCGGGAGGTCTTGAGAGGGTTCCCGGGATGGGTCCTGTCATATATAATATTCAAACCATTTATATATGCTCAAAATTGTTTAAAAATATAAATTACATAATGATACCATTTGTGATCACTCCTACTCCTCTACAAGATCACTTCCTAACATAGGATAAGTGCTATGGTATAATAAAATATTTATTAGACTTTAATAATCAAACCAAAGACATTGGTGTGTCTCAAATAATTTATATAATTATAAAATTACATAAATTGGACACTGATTGGTTTAATTATAATGCAAACTTTTAAGATCCAACAACTAAAATTGAAGTTTTTCACTTGAAAACCAATTTTATGAAATTATACCCTCCAAGGGTCCTATTAACATCTAACTATAAAAAACCAACCCAATTCTGTCCTATATTGTCAAAAAATAATGCAATTTTATCCGATATTTAACTACTTGATCTAAAAATAGAAATAAATTCAAATGGTGTCCAAAATTCATAAATTATATGTTAATAAAAAACTTGTAGAATGAGTAACATGATGGTAAGCTCACCTTAGTCCAAAAATGTTGTTGGTGACAAAAAAAGGTAAGGAAATTTATAGCCAAACTTGGATGTTGATGGATCTATTAAACTGTGAAGATATTTGACAAATGGTGGTCTAGTACGAGCTAATGTCCTAGAATAAGAGGGAGAGAGGTATGGGTGTTGTTGGTGACAAAAAAAGGTAAGGAAATTTATAGCCAAACTTGGATGTTGATGGATCTATTAAACTGTGAAGAAATTTGACAAATGGTGGTCTAGTACGAGCTAATGTCCTAGAATAAGAGGGAGAGAGGTATGAGCTAATGTCCTAGAATAAGAGGGAGAGAGGTATGGATTAAGCTGAAATGATTGAAAATTCTATGGCTTGCCATTATTGGCATTGGAGGCCCAAACTGGGTATGCCCAGCTGCAGGTTGACATGAAATTTTACAGCTAAGGTTAGTATTGAGTGAACTACATGACTGGTCGGCACATGTCATCAATGGTGACTAAAAAGGTGATGAAAACCAGTTAACCGTTGGTGGGTTTGTCAGATGCCGATTGACCAAGTTTAGATTCTCTAAAAAGGATTTTAGGGACTTGATGGATATTTTATAATTTGTTCGCTACTGGGCATGCTTCCCAATATATACATAGCATGTATACATAGAATCTGATATAATATTGATACTCAAAACTTTTCAAAACCATAACTTGAAATTCAACTTGCCGCAAGTTTATGAAGCCGTATCGACAAGTTCCACGCAAAGCTATATCGGTCAAACCAAAATATTGACTATTCAAATAGTCAAACCTGGGATCAAAAAATGATTCACTCCATCAAAGATCTTACCAATATGGATGTTACAACATTTACATCTCATTAATTTTTAATTCATTTTTCAATTAGATAATCAATTTGTTCTTATTACATGTAATTTTGTAATTATATTCTTATTCTTATTCTTTTTTTTTTAACATAAATATATTCTTATTCTAATTTGAACTACTTTTATTCACAAACCATCCAAAGGAAAAATACTATTAAATTAGCACTAAGCAATATTCTTATTCATTTTTTTAAATATTGTTATTTGATAAATTGTCCATTTAATCGCACTTATTTTAAGAGGATGGTAAGGAACCAGGTGATGAATTCTAATTGCCAATAATTTTTATTTTATGCTATTTTATTTTTAATATAAATAGTTTTACAAGCGTCCATTTGTAGTCTGAAACTTTAACATTGTTACCATTCATTTTTTCTTTTTGTAATTTTCCTGTTGGATGTTATTTTATTTGCGATTTCTCCTCTCTTTTAGAATAAAAAAAAAAAAGTATTATGGTTGCAATGATGAAGTAATTAAAGTAATAAAATATATATTTCAATTTAATAAAAAAAATAATTGGAGACTCAAATATTTAATATTTTAAAGATGTTCTACATTAAACATTACAATTAAAAAAATATAATTATTTTATTTAGTAAATTTTATCAACTTGATTCACTATGTTTTTTACTCATAAATTTTACCTGATTTTATTTTACGTTAAAGAATTAAGATTTTTTTTTCCCTTAAGTGATATCCAATAGTAGTTTCCACAAAGGTATATAAAAGTTTCTTTTTTTTCTTAAGTAAAATTCAAGTAGAAGTTTCCACAAAAAAAAAAATAATAAAATAAAATAAAATAAAATAAAAATAAAAAATAAAAGTAAAAGGAGAAATATGTAAAAAGTTCAAACTGCAGGCACAGTTTAAAACGTTTAATTATATGTTTTATATAACTTGCATATATGTTAAATAATTTGTAGGGTAAATATCATTATGGCCTCTTTTATATTGCTATTTTTTAAATATTACATTTTTATTTTGAAAAATATCAATATAACTCTCTCACATTTCATTTTTGTTTCAGTATAATATCATTGTATAAAATTCGTAGCCATAGAGTTAAAAATTGAGCTATTCTAAATGCAAATGATAAAATCTCCTTTCTGTAATTTATCAAAGAAAAAAAAAAGTAACTGGTTATATATAATAATTATAATTGTCTCAAATTTATAAAATACATTTGAAAATTAACAAGTAAATTATGAATTTGATCACATTATTTTTATTAACTAATTTCATTATTTTTTATCTATCAAATAATTTCATTAAATGAAGAATGAATGTATCAAATTGTAATTTTATTGATAAGAGCTTTAAAAGATAGTATTATATTGAAAAGAGTTTTAAAAAATAGTATTATATTGAAATGAAAACAAAATGTCAAGTGGTATACTACTATTTTTATAACATAAATACTGTATTGAAAAAAATATCAAAATAAAATGGCTTGTTTGAGGCACTAAGCCTAAAGCCACGGGGTTGGCTGGATTGTATTGGCCCAAACATATTCTGAAATAAGCTGCCCATTAAGCTCACACAAATTGCATGGTTCCGGAAGGAATTAGGCTGGATCGTCAATTTCAATTAGTATTCAAAAACTAAAGTCGGCACCTAACATTTACAAAGCTTAGTTTATATGTTCCACATAATGCAAAATTTCAGAGTTACAAAGGATTTGACTCAGAGGATATCTACGACTAAATAGTAATGTACAAAATCTAACTTCAATGGGAACCATCTCTTTAAGTTATTATACTTTGAAAGTTTAAAGAATTTATATCTATAAAACTCAGCCAGATTGGCCATGGCATGAAGACAATGAAATATCTAGATAGGATTTGTCTGAGAGGCAATTCAAAACTTTTATTGTTTCAAATCCTTTTGTGGATGGGAAGGAGTTTGCTAGAGGGTCCATTTAATGGTGATAGGTAAGAATTTTTCCATCCTTCAAACAAATTCATCGAAATCATAGTTAAGAGAGGATTACCACAGATCATACCATCATCCACACTTGAGGCTTCATGAAGTAGACTTGGTATTCATAAAACCTTTTTTGTTTGTCTCTCGAGCAATGGAATGTAATTTATTCTTATCATTCCTCATCAAACCCCTCGTTGTTTTACTTCCTAATGGAAGTTTCTTCTGTGCTATAGGAACATAATCACTTGTTGCAATTCTCTCCACAATTCTCTTCTGTTGTTGTATCAATAATTCTTCCTCATCTTTCAAATTTCTTCTTCCTATTGTTGGATTTATGCTCCAAAAGTAATCTAAACCATTGATCAAGAGTCTTAATTAATAATGGGCGTTGGTTCCCCTAGCTAACTAATAAATTGATAGAGCCTATTAACTAATTATTTAGAGACAAGTGTGGCCCATTTTGGGCCTAAGGCGATTAGGAAACCCTAGAGGCTAAGGTTTGGAGTCTATAAATAGACTGCTTTCTAAAGAGCTTCTACAACGGAGTTTCTACAGTTTTATTTTCCAGATACTGAAAACCTCAGTGCTAAATCAAAATAGAAAATAAAACCTTTAAGCCTTCTTGTTTCTAGTAATTAGGTGTGCCCACACATAGATCTGTTGGAACTAGAATAGCTTGGAAGGTCCTACGCAAAAGGTTAGTAAATTTAATGGATAATGGCATAATTTATTCCATGCTTTATTCAATCTTGATCAGGCTTCCGCTATATGCAAGATTCCAATACTTATCTATCAAAATTTTTCACTGGAGGTTGAGTAAATAAATATATAAAATGGATAAAGAAGTAAGTTGTTGAAAAGTAAACAAACAATTAATTACAAAACAAATCAGTATGTTATCCTAACATTACGTTTTCTAGTTTTCTCTTATGACATATGGACCTACTTGCAGTAGATGATGTAGGTTTGCTCTTCCCAAAGGACCCACATAGAGCCTTAGGCTTGACATCTTTATCTGGAACTTTTGTTCTAGGAATTCCATTTGTTATTGACATTTCTACTCTTTAAAATTAAAGGAAGGTCCCTATCCACTTGATCAGTAGTTTCAAAAATAGAATACCTTGCATTGGCCTAGGAAATGAAATATCAATTCCCTAGTCAACAGCGTGAAAGTTTTCAGTAGTCTTCAACTCCAATTACCATTCAAGAATCATGCAAAGGTCATCTAGCTTACAGGAATTATATAATTCATGCTTGCCTTGTGAGGCATCTGCAATGCCATTTTCTGGCTGGGCACCCGAAGTTAGATCTGTGTCCATAAATATGTCTATCTTCTAGAGATTCACACAAATCATAAACTGCTGATCTGGTCGGTATTATGAAAAAGTCATCCATATACACATCTTTTCTACTTTTCTCATTCTAAGGATGATCAACCTTTAGTGATGGTTCAAAATCACAATCAAAATCTGTTTTCTCTTTGTTTATATCATGGCAATTTGATTTTTCAAAGTGATTAAAAATGTACCAAATTTCTTCCCTTCCATATTTTGTTGCAACTGACTCAGTAGCAAAAGGAGAAAGCATACTCCTAAATTCAGTTCTAGATTCCTCTTATTTCCTTAGAAAAAGCATCTCTTCATTTACAAAGTCTATTCTCTTAGTAACTAGCCTTAACTTTGCTCCATTTTAAAATTCTTCTGTCTTGATTTTATCTTCATTTTCTACAATCTTCCCATTTATGACAAAAGGATCAGCAGCAGATGTCTGCAACTTCAGTATTCTTTTGTATTCCATGTTCGTGGTAAAGGTGGCAACTACAAAATTTCCACTTCCAAGCCTCCTCATCGTAAACTGTTCAACTTTGAGTGTCAATGAAAAGCCCCTTTCCCTTCCATTAGCAGCCGCATTCTCATATCTCATTGGAAGGTTTTAGGGTACATCCCATTTCATGTTTCTTTTCACTACCTGAGTTGTAACTGCAGGGTTACTACTATTAAGATCTTGGTTAGCATAATCTTTTGATCCTTTCAAAACAGGACCACCATTGTCAGTGTCTTTTGTATGATAATCATATGCTTCTGAGTTGTGTAGCATCTCAAATGAACCAACTGTATTTTTCACCTTCTCCTCAAGCAAATCTTAATTTATGTCCTCATTAAAAGAAAATTCATTAAATACTCTACCCTTTTTTCTATCATTCCTGTTACAAGTGACGTAGTTAATATTACAAATTACAGCTGTTCCAGAGGATTTATTTTTATGCTTTTTGTAAGAATGACCTATGGAAGAATGCTTTCTATCGGATGGTTGAAAGAATTGGTATCACTTCTCGAATCATAGTCACCAAAAGTAGTTTCTTTGCTTTTTCTGAATACTCAACACCTTTTACATTTAGGTATTTCTTTATGATTTTCGAAGATAATTTTTTAAAGTCCTACGATAAATGGGTTCTTTAATAATGCCATGGTGTGCTTCGTCAACATTGGTAGGCAATGCATATTCCTTGGGTAGTACAGGGGTATAGGTTGTAAACTAGGCAAAGAATATCCTTGGAAAAAAGGTATTAAGTGTGTAATATTTGGCATATTGTACATTTGTGTTGAAGAATTCGGCTTTCCCATGGAAAAGGGGCTTGCAATTTCATAGAGCTTATCATATGATATGATGCAGGCAAGTTATCTGCACATGACAATCCTTAAATATCATAAAAGAGCTAATGACCTGCAAGGAATGGATATCTGTCATATATTTTCTACGTTATCAAACATTCATGTTGTTGATGGATTAATACAATTTCGAACAAATAATATGATTCTCAAAATTGTTTAGGGAACACCATAAATGCTCAATTCTTTCCTGTTCTAAAATTCAAAACATGAGTAGAGGAGTGCATTTGGATAATTAGAGGTAAAGAAAATTACATAAAATGTAATGCAAATGGTGTTATGATAGGAGTCTATATTTTAGTCAAAATGCTAGACAATGGAGTACAATTATATACCAAACTTCAAATGATTGAAGAATGAAATACTAAAAATTTTGGAAAGAGAGTTTCCAGCATAGAAATGAAGGATTTAAATAAAACAAAGTCAAATGTACAATGTTTTGCAAGCAAGATCTTAATACCTGTGTCAAAATCATAAGAAAAGAGACCTATCAGCCCACATACTTACTTCAATAAAAAGCTTACCGAAATTGCAGACAAATTGCAATAATTAGTGTTATGAATTCTAAGAACAAAATTCAAGAACCTAAATTTACAAACTAACTTAGAAATTTATCGAGGTTTGGTCAAAATCAACCTACGTCCTTGTGCTCTGATATGAAGCTTCTGTACTATATAAAATTATATGTGTTTGCAAGCTCTAATTTAGATCAACTATGCTAATCTCACACAAAAAACTTAAAATGCCAATCCTAAAGCCCCAAATACACCTTCACCCATTTGTTTCACAAAGAAACCTCTCTATCTCACATAGATATATAATGTGCAAAAAACCTATGAAGAACTTTGGAATTTTTCTCTCTAAAAATTGATTTGAAACTTTCTCACTCTAGATGAAGAAGATGATTAGTAACATGCTTTTATGCTTGAAGAAGATCCATGTATATCTTGTGGACTTCCTTTCTCAAAATACATCATTTTGTTTATGATGTGGAATCAAATTTATTACAACAGATTAAAACCAAATCAACATAGCATCCTTTAAGTGATACCAATAGTTCTATTAATGCGGCAATGTAATTGTTATATTACTAGCTCCATAAATGATGTTGTTCTATTAAAGCCAAATAGCCCATCTAGATGTAGCTACTATTTTTCTTTATTCTTTCACAATTTCTAATCAATAAACACTTTCACCAGAGCTTTTGAGGATTACATTCTCACATATCTCCACCTAATCCTCAAAACACAAAACATGTAGAAACTCAAACACCATCCAACAATTTTAACTTTCTTTAAGACCAGCTTACCTCAGTCCTGGGCAAGCTTATATAGATATTAAACTTGCTTATAGATAGGACCTTGGTTCCCATGTTTGATGGGTTAAACTTAGTTAGAATTTCCTTCAACTTAAACACTTGCTCTGAAATCATATCTCGAATAAAATGATACTTCACTTGGATATGTTTGGACCTTTCATGAAAAGTAGGATATTTGCATAGATAGATTGTACTTTGGCTATCAGAGTACAACATCATATCTTGACTAAGTACCTTAAGCTCCATTAGTAGACCTGATGAGAATCCGTCTGTACCCTGTACAACCGACAACCAGCTGCGGTGCAGATCCTATATAATTGAAGACTGAGCCAATCACTAGGGCTCACGCCAACAGATTTAAGAAAAAATTGGCTAGCTTTATATAATAAGTTATCAATTATTAAAAGGGCTTGTCCATACCCAAAGATTCAAAGCCTATTTTAAGCATTCAAGTGGTGGAGGCCAATATGGACCCGAGTAGCTGTTTTAGTGCATTTGTGGATTCCGAGCAGCAAGGAATGGGCTCAAAACTTCTTGAAATCAATTGATATCACCAAGAGGTCATGTAATCAAGTCAAGGCAGAAGCAAAAGCAACCAAAGAAGCCATTTGTACATGGAAGAGTTTGTTGGTCGAATTTGCTGTATTTGCCGTTGGCTTTGCTGTATTTGCTGCTAGCTTTGCTGTATTTTGGTGATTAAGCATTTTCTCTTTGTTCCAATCAAGGTCAAATTATTTATCATATTTGGAATCCTATATGGCATATTGGAGCTGATTTGGAGCTTTTACAAGCTGAAAATTGGTCAAAGATAGCTTAATTGTCAAACAAGTCAACTAGTTTTCTAATTTGAATTTGACTTTTTGTTTTAGGAAACTATATTTTATTTTGGTTTTTATTTGTTTATTTGCTGGAAAAATAAACTTAGGAAAGTTATAATTTTATTATTTTAATTGTAAATTAATTAATTCCTAATTCAAAATAAAGGAATTAATTAATACAATTTAGTTTAGGAATGGAAGGTGACAATCGGCCAAGCTTTGTTTCCTATTCTCCATGGCTAGTTTTGACTATTCTTTTAGGGTTTATTTTTGTTCTTTAAAAGCCTATTTAAAGGATTATTTTCAATGAGAAAACAACTTACATATTACTTAGAAAATTATTTGTGTGAAAAGAATTCTCTTTGTTCTCTTTGAACACCTAAAACACTTAATAGAAATCAGGTGTTTTAGTTTGACTTATCAATAGAATATTCATCACCTATTGTGGCATCTTCTATATACTAAGGTTTCTAGTCACAAGTTGATTAAGGGTTAAGATGATCATAAGAACTTGAACTTAATTATTCGACTCCGAGCTACTATAATATGGATTTAGGTGCAAGTCAACCTAGGTTCGTATCAAGACCTTTAAGTCAATTTGCTTCCTTTTGCTGCCTTAGTTGCAGCTATATATTCTACCTTAATTGTTGATAAAGTTATTATAGGTTGTAGTTGAGATTTCCAACTCACACAATTCCCACATAGAGTAAAAGCATATGGAGAAATGGACCTCATCCTATCCCTATCTCCTGCATAATCCAAATCTAAGTAACCATTTAACTCAACTTCCTCTTGATTTCCTTTAAAAATTAATCCTTCATTTGCTACTTTTTTAAGATATCCCAGAAGTTGTTTTATTGCTTCCCAATGACCCCTTCTTGGATTGGTCATATACCTGCTTTATAACTAATATAAAACACTAGATTTGGTATAATGCATATCATGAGGTACATCATAGAACCAACTACATTAGAATAGGAAACTGTCAATATAACTTCTCTTTCTTGATCTGTGGTTGGAAATTGATAAATAGACAACTTAAAATGTCCTCCAAGTGGTAAATTTTCCACTTTAGCATTCTCCATTGAAAATTTTAAGATAATCTTTTATATATATGGTGATTGTAACATTTTCATGTATGACTTCTTTCTATTCCTTAGAAATGAGATTTCCCAAAATATTCTCAGTTGGACCAAGATCCTTCATATCAAACTCTTTAATTAATCATATAATCTTAAGATTTGGACCTGCAATCAACATATCATCCACATAAAGTGATGAGAATCCGCCTATGCCGGTGCAAACTATAACCCGTTGGGGTATTGATCCTGTGCAACTGAAGACCGGGCTAATTACTAAAGCATAAGCTAAGAGGTTTAAGGACAATCTGGTTAGCTATACAAGGTATGATTAAATCACAAAAAGGCATGGCTATACTTGAATATTCCAAGCCCTTGCTAAGCATCTAAATTGCGAAGGCAGAAATGGACCTAAGAAGCTGTTTTAATGCATCTATGGACTCCAAGCAGCAAAGGATGAATTTGTTAACTTGTCAACATGATTAAGCTTATAAAGGGATTATGGAATCATGCCAAGGTAGAAGTAGAGCTATTCAAATGCCACATTTGCACATACATTTCAATAGAGCCCAATTTTCTTATTTTGGTGCCGGGAAAGTGGTTTCTTGTAATCCAAGCAAGCTTTGATCATTCCAATCAATGGCTACATGTGGGAACCGATTCTAATCTTATTTGGAATCCTACAAGGTATATTAGATCTGATTTAGAGTTTAAATCGGCTGGTGATTAAACAAAGACAGCTTATTTGGAAAATTAGTCAACTACTTTCCAAATCTCAAATTTAACTTTTTGTTTTAGGAAATAGTCTTTTATTTTGGGTTTTATTTAATTATTTGCTGGAATTAATTTATAAAAGTTGATATTTTAATATTTGGATTGTAAATTATTTAATTCCTTTTTCAAAACTTAAGGAATTAATTAATACAAATTTGATTAGGAAAGTTGAAGTCAAATTCGGCCACACCAATGTTTCAACATCATTGGCCGGTTTTGACCTAGTTATTTTAGGGTTTTGGTTTTATAACTCAAACCTATTTAAGGACTTATTTTTAAATGAAAAGGAAACTACAATATTATTCATAAAAATTATTGTGAAAAAGAATTCTCTTTGTTCTCTTTGAACACCTAAAACATCGAATATGGATCGAGTGTTTTAGTTTGACTTATCTATAGGACATCCATCATCTATTCTAGTGTCTTCATCATATACCAAAGTGTCTAATCACAAGTTGGTTAGGGGTCAAGGTGATCATAAGAATCTGAACTTAATTTTGATCTAGTATAATATGGGTTTAGGAGCAAGTTAATTTAGGTTCGTATCATTTAGTATCAGAGCTGAATTTTGTTCGGGTTTAATCTGTCTTATTTTATTTTATTTTTTTGTTTTGTGTTATTTTGTAATTATAAAATTAGGTTAAGGTTGTTTCCTACTCATACACATTTTGCATATTAAAAAAAAAAAAAAACTTTCCTAGCCGAATTAGGTTTCTTTTAATTAGTCGAATTGTTGCTTTCAAGTTTGTTGGTTGTTTTTGCATATTAGTTCTTGGTAATTTGGTTTATTATTATTTTTTTCTGGTTTTAATCTTAATTAGTTGCAATCATATATTAAAAAAAAATGAAAACATATTGCATAAACCCTAAAATTTGCAATTTGTTTTGTTAGGAAGATAGATTCAATTTTTGGAAGTTGTTTGGCATTGAATTTTGTGATTTTTATGGTGATTGAGCTTCTGGATTTGTGTTGATGTTATTTTGATTTGTGATTAAAAAGAAAAAAGAAGAAGTCGAAGTTAAAGAAAAAATTGTAAAAAAAAAAAAGGCTGGTTTGGATAGGTTGAAAATTTGAATTTGATTTGGATTAGGAAATTCAATTGTGTTTGTTGAAGTTGCTATTATTCATTCAATATTGGTTGCTGGATATTTGACTATTGGTGTTAATTGATTGGATTAAAATTAGATTAAGGATTTGATATGTAGACTTAAATTATGAGAACTACAACCAACAACTGTCTTATACTTTATTCGAATTTTGTTCTTGTTAATTCATTGAATACTTTTTCTAAATTTTACCCTTGGATTTTTGGACTCATAATATTCTAGTGTATTCGTTTATTGAACCCGAAAATTGCTTGTTATCTTTCCTTCTTTTTTGGTTAGAAAAAGCCGAGAATTAGGTTTCGAAATTCACTTAGAATTTGCTTGCTTTTTGTTCCTGTTTTGTTGATAAGTTTAAATAGAACATACTTGTGATCTAATTGGTTGGAAAATTGCTTGTTATCTTTGCTTCTTCTTTTTTTTTTTTTATAAGAAAAAGCCAAGAATTAGGTTTCTAAATTCACTCGGAATTTGCTTACTTTTTGTTTCAGTTTTATTGATAAGTATAATTAGAACATACTAGTGATCTAATTGCTGGTTTAAGTGTATTTTAATAGAACTTTCAGATCATCTTTAAGTGAAAAAAGGCAAGAGAGTGTGAGCTTATAATAGGGTTGAAAAGCCAAAACTAGTGTCAATTACGAGTGTTGAGACCTTGTTTGAGTGAAACACGCAAGGGAGTGAACTTGGTGAGATTTTCTTGCATTGTTTAACTAACATGACAGATTCAAGAGTAAGAAAAGGAGGTGACTCAATAAAAGAACTTGAAGAGGATTTTGTGGGGTTCAAAGAAGAGTCAGAAGCATTAGGGAGTTAAGCCGGACCAACTGACATGCAGGTGGCGTTGGAGCAATTGCAAAGAATGAATGCTAGATTTGATCAATTTAATTAAGGTTGGACAGGTTTGAGAACTCACAAGTAAAATCGAATCCTAGGATGGAACCACAAAGAGGACGTGGTTGACATAGAGGAAGCCGCAAACGATTTAGGGAAGAAGTTGAAGAAGGTGAGTTTGGAGACAATTTTGAGGAGGAGTATGAAGACATATTAGCACTCCAAGGAACACAAACCTGTGGTAGACAAATCCAAGAAGAAGATGATGCTCTTATAAATATTCAGGTCAATATACCACCATTTTTGGGAAAAAGTGATCCGGAGGCTTACTTAGAATGGGAAGAACAAACAGAGATGATTTTTTATTGTCATAATTATTCAAACACAAAAAAGGTTAAGTTGGTCGCTTTAGAATTTGGACATTATGCATTACAATGGTGGATTAATGAGCAAAATACTCAAAGGAGAGTTGGTGATGAGTTAATAACCACTTGGAGACAAATGAGAGGAGACATGAGAAAGAGGTTTGTACCAAGCGATTACTATAGGATAGGTTTGTACCAAGCGATTACTATAGGATGTTGCATCAAAGATTACAATATTTATCATAAGGAAGTAGGTTAGTGGAGGACTACTACAAAGAGATAGAGATGCTGATGATGAGGTTAATGAAGACCGTGAGGCAACAATGGCTAGGTTTCTTGGAGGATTAAATTGAGAGATTGCCAACCAAGTGAAATTACAACAATATGTGGAATTGGATAATATGTTGCATGTTGCCATCAAAATTGAGAACTAATTGAAGAGGAGGGGTGGTACCACACGGCTTGGAGGAGTTTCAAATAGCTAGAGGACAAGTTCAACAACTTGGAAAAGCAATCCATTCGGACCAAGGCAAAACCAAAGCTGGAAGAAGGGAGCTCCAATCAGCCAAGGATGGATATAAGGACTGAATCTGTACAAGAACAAAACTCTGAAGGTAAAGCCGATCCTAAACCATCTACATCTTGTGTTATTGTGTGTTTTAAATGTCAAGACCGAGGACACATTCCCAACCAATGTCCAAATAGAAGAATTATGGTGTTAAAGGATAATGGGGAATTTGAATCCAATAGTGAGGAGTCCAGAGATGAAATTGAGCATGTTAAAGAAGAATCCGAATACGAAAGCATGAGTCCATGTGCTGTCCCTGTTTTGTTAGTACCTAAGAAATGTAGTTCATGGTGTATGTTTGTAGATTGTAGGGCTATTAATAATATAACTATTAAGTATACACATCTTATTCCTAGATTAGATGATATGTTTGATGAGTTATATGGTGCATGCATGTTTTCAAAGACTTATCTTAGAAGTCGGTATCATCAAATTAGAATGAAAAAGAAGATGAGTGGAAAACCGCATTTAAGACTAAATATGGTTTGTATGAGTGGTTAGTAATGCCTTTTGATTTAACTAATGTACCTAGCACTTTCATGAGATTAATGGATCATGTGATTCATTTATTGTTAAGTTTGTGGTTGTTTACTTTGATGATATTCTTGTATATAGCCAAAATTTAGATGATCATGTAGGACACCTTAGATCAGTTTTAGAAGTCCTTAGGAAGGAAAAGTTGTTTGCTAACATTAAAAAGTGTGATTTTTTCCAAAATGAGCTTGTATTTCTAGGATTTGTTGTAAGTGCTGCAAGAATAAAGTTGATCAATCTAAGGTTAAAGCCATTCAAGAGTGGCCGAAACCTACAACTATTACCCAAGTAAGGTGTTTTCATGGTTTGGTTAGCTTTTATAGGAGATATGTCAAAGATTTTAGTACCACTGCAGCACTATTGATTGAAATTTTCAAGAAAAACGTGGGATTCCAATGGGGGGAGGCATAAGAGAAGTCTTTTAATTTGTTGGAAGAGAAATTAACAAATGCTCCTTCATTGGTTTTACCAAATTTTCCTAAAAATTTTAGAATTGAATGTGATGTTTCAAGGGTAGGTATTGGAATTGTATTGATGCAAGAAGGAGCACATATAGCATACTTTAGTGAGAAGTTGAATGGAGCGACATTGAAGTATCCAACCTATGATAAAGAGATGTATGCTTTAGTTTGAACTTTGAAGAATTGGCAACAATACTTGATGCCAAAGGAATTTATGATTCATATGGATTATGGATCTTTGAAGCACATCAAATGCTAAGGGAAGCTTAATCCAAGGCATGGAAGGTTGATTGAATTCATCAAGAATTTTCCTTATGTCATCTGCTACAAGAAAGGTAAGGAAAATGTGGTAGCCGATGCTTTATTCTGAAGGTATGTATTGTTTTCAACCTTGTATGTTAGATTGCTTCATTTTGAACAATCAAAAAAACTTTATAAGCATGATAGTGATTTTGGTGAAATATATAAAAATTGTGCTAAACATGGCTATAATAAATTTTATATCTTTAAGGGGTATATGTTTTGGGAAAGTCAATTTTGTGTGCCTTATTGTAGTATTAAGGAATTGTTAGTTAGGGAAGGTCATGGTTCGAGCTTAATGGGATACTTTGGTGTTGTAAAAACTTTGTCTATCTTGTAAGAACATTTCTTTTGGCCGAACAAGTCCAAATCCAAGCTTAAGCCACATGGCTTGTACATGCCTTTACCAATTCCTTCTTATCCATGGGTTGATTTATCTATGAATTTTGTACTTGGTTTACCTAGGTCTAGGATGGGAAAAGATTAAATTTTTATGGTTGTTGATAGGTTTTCTAAGATAGCACATTTCATTGCATATAATAAAACTGATTATGCATCTCACGTAGCTAACTTGTCTTTTAAGGAAGTGGTAAGACTTCATGGTATGCCTAGGACAATTGTTTTTGATAGGAATGCTAACTTGTTATGCTATTTTTGAAAAACATTGTGGGCCAAGTTGAGCACTAAACTTTTATTTTGTACTACTTGTCATCTACAAACTAATGGTCAAACTGAAGTACTAAATGGAACTTTGTTTGCATTGTCGAGAGCATTAATTAGTAGAAATTTGAGAACTTGGGAGGAATGTTTGCTGCATATGGAGTTTGCTTATAATAGAACCATACATTCAGCTACTAAATATTCATGTTTTGAAAATTATTTATGGTTTTAACCCTTTAACTCCATTAGATTTGGCACCTTTGCCTTTAAGTGGACGTGCTAATCTAGATAGGAAACGAAAAGCTGAATTTCTTAAGCAAATTCATAAGAAGACTAAAGCAAACATAGAAAAGAGAATGGAGCAATATGCTATGGTTACTAATCAAGGCCGAATTAAGGTTGTATTCAAATCCAGAGATTGGGTTTGGTTGCATTTAAGAACAGAAAGGCTTCCTGAACAATGCAAGTCAAAGCTTATGCCTCAAGGAGATAGACTTTTTCAAGTTTTGGAGAGGGTCAATGAAAGGTGAGTATAACAGAGTGCTGCATTTAATGTTACTGATTTATCTCCTTTTCTCAGGTGATAATTTTAATTTGAAGACGAATCACTTTCAAGAGGAGAGGAAAGATGAGAATCCACCTACGTCCGTGCCAACTACAGCCCACTGGGTACTGATCCTGTTCAATTGAAGATCAGGCCAATTACTAAGGCACAATCTAAAAGGTTTAAGTACAATCTTGTGAGCTTCATAGAAGGTGTGATTAAAGCTCAAGAAATCATGGTTATACCCAAAGATTCCAAGCTTGTGCTAAGCATCCAAGTTGTGAAGGCAGAAATGGCCCCAGGAAGCTGTTTTGGTGCATCTATAGACTCTGGGTAGTAAAGGATGGATTTGTTAACTTGTGAAAATGATTCAGCTCACCAAGGGATCATGGAATCATGCCAATGCAGAAGGAAACTTGTTCAAAGGCCACATTTGCGCACACATTTTGATAGTGGCTAGTTTTGCTTGTTTTGGCATTGGGAAGGTGGTTTCTAGTAATCCAAGCAAGCTAATCATTCGAATCAATGAAAATGTGTGGGAACCCATTATAATCCTATTTGGAATCCTAAAAGGCATATTGGATCTGATTTAGAGCTTAAATTGGCTTGTGATTGGACAAAGACAGCTTATTTGGAAAACTAGTCAACTACTTTCCAAATTTGAAGTTTAATTTTTTGTTCTAGGAAATAATTTTTTATTTAATTATTTGTTGGAAAATTTAATTTATGAAAGTTGATATTTTAATATTTTTATTATAAATGAATTAATTTATTTTTCAAAAATTAAGGAATCAATTAATACAAATTAGATAAGAAAGTTAAATTCGAATTCGGCCACACCAATGTTTCAACATCATTGGCCGGTTTTAATCTAGTTGTTTTAAGGTTTTTGTTTTGTAACCCAAACCTATTTAAGCACTTATTTTTCAATGAAAAGACACTACAATATTGTTCAGAAAAATTATTGTGAGAAAAAGTTCTCTTTGTTCTCCTTGAATGCCTAAAACATCGAATAAAGATCGAGTGTTTCAGTTTGACTTATCAATAGGATATCATCACCTATTGTGGTGTCTTCATCATATACCAATGTCTCTAATCACAAGTTGATTAGAGGTCAAGGTGACCATAATAATTTGAACTTAATTTCGATCTGGGCTAGTATAGTGCGGGTTTAGGAGCAATTCGACCAAAGTTTGAATCATAATGCAATAGATATACTGATTTGTCACTTATGGTGTCCTTAAAGTATAAACAACTATTAAAGCTTCTCCTTGTCAAACCAATTTTCACCACAAAACAGTTGAATCTCTTCTACCATTGTCTTGGTGATCGTTTAAGACCATACAATGACTTTTTCAATAGGCACACAAGCTCTCCACTATTTTTCTTGACTTCAAAATCCTTACTATTTCGTATATATAGTTCTTCCAACTCTTCATGTAAAAATACAGTTTTTACATCAAGTTGCTCCAGCTCCCAACTAAATTATGTCACTAAGGCTAATATAGTCTTGATTGCTATGTACTTGACTAGTAGAGAGAAGATCTCATTGTAATCAATACCTTTGACTTGTGTGAAACCCTTGGCCACAAGTCTTGCCTTTAATCTCCCTAGTTTAGAATTAGTCAAAACCTCTTTGACCTTGTCCATTTACAATCCACAATTTGCTGATTTGATGGGGATGGAATCAAAACCCAGGTTTTATTCATGTGTAATGATTTCATATCTTCAACCATTGCTTCTTTCCATTGAGCTACTTGCTTTGACTTAATTGCATTAATATAAATCTTAGGCTCATTGTCTATCGAATCCAGAAAAGTTATAAGGGCATAAGTTATGTAATCTGCATAGCTATATTTCTTATTAGGTTTGATTTGTTTATTTGCTCTATCTCAAGTAAGAAAATGACCTGGTGAAGCATATCTCCTTTGATATGATCTGGGTGAATGTCGTACAGGTTATTCTTCATCTAATTCTTCATTAAATTGTTCAGATGTTGTTGTTAAAAAATAACAGGTTCTTTAGCTTCAGCAATAGCCTTCATTTGAGAGTATAATCTCTTTTAACAGCTTTTTAGGTCTCCACCTCAAAGAACAAGTCAAGCTGCCTTGTCTTCAATTGTTTATTAGCTTCAATGCTGGCATGGTTAGTAGCTTTGCAAGGCATAGTATTATCATCAAATAACACATGCCTACTAATAATCACTTTAAACCCTTGATTTTCTCTAACCTATATCCTATACCCCTTGACACCTTATGGGTAGCATAGAAATACACATTTAACACTCGTAGGTTTTAATTTTCCCTTAGATTGATGAGCATAGGTAGCACACATAAACATTCTCAAATTTGAATAATCTAGTTTCTTACCAGTCCAAACCTATTCTAATATTTTAAAATCAAGTACAGTAGAGGGTGATAAATGGACTAAATGTATAGCTATCATAACAGTTTCACCACATAACATATTAGGTAAACCAGATGACACAAACATGAATCTAACTTTATTAAGTAGTGTCATATTCATTCTTTTAGCTACACCAGTTTTTATGGTGTGTGCTTTACAATCCTATGCTTTAAAATGCCATGATTTTTACAAAAATCATCAAATTCTTTATTACAAAATTCCAAACCATTATCAGTTCTCCAATCTTTAACAAGCTTATTGGTTTGGTTTTCAACTAGTGATTTCCACTCTTTAAATTTTGTAAAAGCCTTTTCTTTTGACTTTAAAAAATAAATCCAAACTTTTGTAGAGTGCTAATCAATTATAGGAAGATAATATTTATTTTCACTTTGTAGTTGTACTTTACCAGCATCTTATAAGTCAAAATGCACATAATCTAACCTAGATTTAGCTTTACTTGTACTCAAGTTAAATTCAACCTATGTTGTTTTCCAATAATAGAATTTTCACAAAAATAAAGCTTGTTGACCATATCCCTGCCAAAAACATTCATTTTGTTCAAATAATACAAACCTTTCTCACCAATATGACCTAATCTCTTAATTCATAGATCAATTTTATGAGTTGATGATGCTATAGATGCATTACTAGAATTCAAAATAGTTTTACCACATAAAACATACAATCCATTTTTTTTAATACTTTTTGTCGCAAAAAAAGAACCTCTTGTAATTTTTGTGGTTCCATTTTCAATCTTATAAGTGTAACCGGATTCATTAAGTATACCAAGTGATATCAAATTTCTTTTCAAATTAGGCCCATATCTCACAGAGGATAAAGTTTTCATTGTTCCATCAAATATTTGTAATTGAACATTGCTTATTCCTACCACTTTACATGACAAATTATTACCCAACAAGACTTGACCACCATCATATTTGGTATAGGACTCAAAATACTCTATGTTAGGCACATATGAAAAGAACACCTTGACCCTAGAACCCACTTAGAGTTATCTTGGTCAGATGTTTCAACTAACATGTCCGTAAGGTTTGAATCTGTTGAAGTTATGGCCAAATCTCCATTTTCTTGGTTCTTTGCTTTCTCATCTTTCTTTTTCTTGAACAATACTTAATAAAATGTCCTTCTTTCTTATAGTAAGAACACTTCTTGCCTGTAATTCTAGACTTAGACCTTGAAATTTCTCTAGACTTGCTCCTATGTTCATTCTGACTCCAGTTCCTAGTAGTACTTCTATATCTCACAACAAGTTCTTCCCCTTTAGACTCATATTTGAATTCCAAATCTCTAGACTTCAAAACACTCCACTGTGTCCAATGAAAAAGAATCTTTACCATACTTAATGGCATTTTTAATCTCTCTATAAGTCTCAGGTAGTGAATTCAACAAAATGATAGCATTATGTTTATCACTAAAAACAACTTTGCAATTAGCAAGATTAAGAATCAATTTATTAAAAGTGTTAAAATTAGGATCTAATTCTTTAGAAACATCCATTTAAAAACCAAGAATTATTCAAGAAAGAGAATACAATCTGGGAGAGATCTCACTAAATAAAGTTGCTCCAATTTTGCCCACATCTCAGTGGTGGTCTTAACTTCATCAACCTTCCTCAATACATTGTCTGAAAGATGTAGAATGATGATTCTCATCATAATTTCATCAATCTCTTAATGTTTATCCTCTGGAAGGTTTGCAGTAAAGGAATTATCAATGGCCTTTGCAACCTTTAATTAAACTAGCATGACTCTAATCTTTTTATGCAAAGCAAGAAATCGCCCTTTCCATTGAAAATCTCTACTTCAAGTTTGGCATACATTATTGATGATTCCAAAAATCTAGTTGTAGAAATTTAAATAATCAAGACTCAAAGAATAAGCCTTAAATATTGAGCACACAAGCTCTTATACCATTGTTATGAATTCTTAGAATAAAATTCAAGAACCTAAACCTACAAACCAACATAGAAATTTATTAAGGTTTAGTCAAAATCGACTTATGTCCTCATGCTCCATCATGAAGCTTCTACACTATATAAAATCGTATATGTTTACAAGCTCTAATTTAGATCTACAATGGTGATCTCACACAAGAAACCTAAAACACCAATCCCAAAGCCCCAAATACACCCTCACTCATTTGTTTCATAAAGAAACCACTTTCTCTCACATAAAGACACAAGGTGCAAAAAATCCATGAAAAGCTTGGGAATTTCTTTCTCCAAAAATTGATTTGAAACTTTCTCACTCTAGATGAAGAAGATGAATAGCATGCTGTTTTTATGCTTGAGAAAACCCATGTATATCTTGTGGGCTCCCTTTATCAAAACACATCCTTTTGTTTATGATATGGCATTAAATCTATTACAAAAGATTAAAACCAAACCGACATAGCATCGTTCAAGTGAACCTAATAGTTCTATTGTTGTTGCAATACACTTGTTATATTACTAACTCCATAAACAATGTTGTTGATACGAACCTAGGACGACCTGCTCTTAAACCCGTATTATATTAGCCCGAATCTTTAATTAAGTTCAAGTTCTAATGGGATGGACCTCAACCCCTAACCAACCTGTGGTTAGAAACCTTGGTATAATGTAGACGCCACAATAGGGGATGGAAAACCTATTGATAAGTCAAGCTAAAACAACCAATTCTCTAATGGTGTTTTAGGTGTTCTCAAAGAACAAAGAGATAATTAATCTCACAAGTATTTTCTTAATCAAATCAAAGTTGTATTATTATTGAAAAATAAGCCTTTAAATAGGCTTGAAAGAAACAAAATAAACCCTAAAAAATAATTCAAAACCGGACTCCTATAGGAATTAGGAAACTTGACCGAATTCTAATATGTCCTAAACTAAGTTTCCTAAACTAAATTTGATTAATTAATTCCTTTATTCTGAATTAGGAATTAATTAATTTACAATGAAAATAATAAAATAATAACTTTCCTAAACTTATTTGTCCAGAAAATAAATAAATAAAAACTAAAAAGTAATGGTAGTTTCCTAAAACAAAAAGTAGAATAAAATTAGGAAACTATAATACTAGCTTTTTTGACTAATTTGACTTTGACCAATCTTTGACCTCTTTGAGCTCCAAATCAGCTTCTAGATGCTTTTTAGGATGCCAAATAAGCTGAATATGAAGTCCCACACGTTGCCCATGCTTGGAAAAATAAGAAAAGGCTAATACAGTAAAGCCAGCAAGCAATACAGCAAATTCGGCCAAATTGTTGATGCTGTCCGTACAAGCCCTTTTTGATTGCATTTAAGGCTGATTTAACTTGATGCCATGACCTCTTAGGCATATGTATTGAACCCATAAATCATTGGAACCATTTCATGCTTCCCGGACTCCAAAAATGTACCAAAACCGTCACCCGGGTCCGTATCGGCTTCTATTGCTTGTATGAGTAAAACAGGCCTTGGTTCTTTAGATATGCCAAACCCCTCTTGACTATGACTTATTCCTTTTATGAAGACAGCAAGATTGTCCTTGAACTTCTTGGCTTGGGCCCTAGTGATCGGTCCCACCTTCATTTGTATTGGGTCAGCACCCCAGCGGGTTGTCGGTCGAACAGTCTCGGGTGGATTCGCATCATTCCCCTCCTCTTGAAAAGGATTTGTCCTCAAATTGAAGTCATCACCTGCAGAAAAAGGAGATAAATCAGCAACATTAAAGGTGGCACTAACATTATACTCACCCGGTAGATCAAGTTTGTAGGCATTGTCGTTTATCCTCTCCAAAACTTGAAAAGGTCCATCACCCCTCGGAATGAGTTTTGATTTCCTTTGTTCGGGAAATCTTTCTTTCCTTAAATGCTGCCACACCCAATCTCCAGGTTCAAACACCATTGATTTTCGGCCTTGATTAGCCACCCTTGCATATTGCTCGGTCCTCCTCTCAATGTTTGCGCGGGTCTTTTCATGAATCTGCTTTACAAAATCAGCTTTTTGTTTTCCATCTAGATTAGCACGCTCACTTAAAGGCAAAGGTGTTAAATCTAATGGAGTCAAAGGATTAAAACCATAAACAATTTCAAATGGAGTAAATTTAGTTGCTGAATGTAAAGACCTATTATATGCAAATTCAACATGTGGCAAACATTCTTCCCAAGTCCTTAAATTTCTACTAATTAATGCTCTCAACAATGCAGATAAGGTTCTATTTACTACTTCGGTTTGTCCATCAGTTTGTGGATGACAAGTAGTTGAAAATAAAAGCTTAGTACCTAATTTATCACACAATGTTTTCCAAAAATAGCTTAAGAACTTAGCATCCCTATCCTACACAATAGTTCTTGACATTCCATGCAATCTCACAATTTCCTTGAAAAATAAATTAGCAATATTGGATGCATCATCAGTTTTGTTACATGCAATAAAATGTGCCATCTTAGAAAACCTATCTACTACAACAAATATTGAATCCTTACCTGTCCTTGACCTAGGCAACCCAAGAATAAAATCCATAGACAAATCTACCCAAGGATAGGTAGGGATCGGCAAAGGTTTATACAATCCATGCGGTTTCAATGTTGATTTTGTTTTT
This sequence comes from Ziziphus jujuba, assembly GCF_031755915.1. NCBI lineage: Eukaryota > Viridiplantae > Streptophyta > Magnoliopsida > Rosales > Rhamnaceae > Ziziphus > Ziziphus jujuba. The sequence goes on along the minus strand of NC_083379.1, from coordinate 21,057,265 downwards.
CGGCACTTCAAACATCTTTCACAAATTCTCTCAACATCTCTCCTCATGTTAGGCCAATAAAAATGTTCTTGCAGCAAGGATAAAGTTTTTAAAACACCAAAATGGCCCAATAAACCACCCCCATGTCCTTCCCGAACCAATAATTCCCTAATACTACAATTAGGCACACAAAGTTTGTTTTCCTTAAACAAATATCCCTCAAATATGTAAAATTTATTAAATCCATGTTTCAAATAGGTTCTAAAAATTTCTCCAAAGTCACTATCATGCTCATAAAGTTCTTTCAATTGTTCAAAGCCAAGCAATCTAGCATCTAAGGTAGAAAAGAGCACATACCTTCGGGATAATGCATCGGCAACCACATTTTCCTTACCTTTTTTGTAGCGGATCACATATGGAAATGTTTCAATAAATTCAATCCACTTAGCATGCCTTCGGTTGAGCTTTCCTTGACCCTTGATATGCTTCAAAGACTCATGATCCATATGAATCACAAACTCCTTTGGCATGAGATAATGCTGCCACGTCTCCAAAGCCCTCACCAAAGCATACATCTCCTTGTCATAAGTCGGGTAGTTTAGGGCAGCTCCACTTAATTTTTCACTAAAGTAGGCTATGGGTCTTCCTTCTTGCATTAAGACAGCTCCAATACCTACACCCGAAGCATCACATTCAATTTCAAAAGTCTTAGAAAAATTTGGCAAAACTAACAAAGGTGCATTACACAATTTTTCTTTCAACAAATTAAAAGATTTTTCTTGTACTTCCCCCCATTTGAATCCAACATTCTTTTTGACAACTTCATTCAATGGTGCTGCTATGGTACTAAAATCCTTGACAAATCTTTGGTAAAAGCTTGCCAAGCCATGAAAGCTCCTCACTTGGGTGATAGAAGTAGGAACCGGCCACTCTTGAATTGCTTTCACCTTAGCTTGGTCAACTTTGATTCCTGTAGCACTTACTACAAAACCTAGAAACACAAGCTCTTCTTTGCAAAATTCACATTTTTTAATGTTAGCAAACAATCTTTCCTTTCTAAGAATTTGCAAAACTTGCCTAAGTTGATCCACATGGTCATCCAAATTTCGGCTATATATTAGAATATCATCAAAATAAACAACCACAAATTTACCAGTAAATGGACGCATTACATGATTCATAAGCCTCATGAAAGTACTAGGTGCATTGGATAATCCAAAAGGCATAACTAACCATTCATACAGCCCATATTTAGTTTTGAATGCGGTTTTCCATTCATCACCTTCTTTCATCCTAATTTGGTGATAACCACTCCTAAGATCAATTTTTGTAAACATGCAAGCACCATGCAACTCATCAAGCATATCATCTAATCTAGGAATGGGATGCCTATATTTGATGGTGATGTTATTTATAGCCCGACAATCAACACACATCCTCCAAGAACCATCTTTTTTAGGTACCAACAAAACAGGAACAGCACATGGACTTAAACTCTCACGAATGTATCCTTTATCAAGCAAATCACTTACCTGTTTTTGCAGCTCCTTTGTTTCTTCGGGATTGCTCCTATAAGCTGGTCTATTTGGTATGGCAGCCCCTGGAACAAAGCCAATTTGATGTTCTATCCCTCGAATAGGTGGTAGTCCACTTGGAATCTCATTTGGGAAGACATCTCCAAATTCCTTCATAAGAGAAATCATTGAACTTGGCAATTCAAGTTCTTCAAAGTTAGTTTGATCATTAAAATAATTTTCTTTGTAAAGCATGACCAGCAAAGGTTTCTTACACTCAATAACCTTATTAATATCCCCTAAACTCAAATAAAAATTGCTACTTAACCTTTCCTTTCTTTCTTTTTCTTTTTTTCCCTTGGATTGGCGCAAACCTTCGGATTCCTCTTCCTTCTCCAAGCACGCGGGTTTGCCACTTCCTTTTCCCTCTCTTTCGGTTTTCCCTTGATCTTTCCACTCAATATGAACCTTAGAAACCTTACCTTGGTCAGCAACCTCAATCTTACCTTCTTGAAAGGACGGTGAAGCCGTTGGTGCCATACTGGCTTTTTCTTTGAGCTTTTCGGCTTCTCTCCTTTGTTGCATTTGTAATTGGTCTTTGTAAACCTCTTTAGGAGATAATGGTTCTAGCTTGACCTTCTTCCCTTTAAACCTGAAAACAATACTATTTTCTCGACCAAAATGAGTAGCATCTTTATCAAATTGCCATGGTCTACCTAATAGTATATGTCCAGCAATCATGGATACAATATCACATAAAACTACATCCTCATATCTATCTATATTAAATTTTACTTTGGCTTGTTTGTTTACTTTCATCTCACCACTATCATTAAGCCATTGTAATTTATAAGATTCTGGATGTTTAATTGTTTTCAAGCCTAATTTATCAACTACAAGATTACTTATCACATTAGTACAACTCCCACTATCTATAATCATGCTACAAATTTTACCTTGTATTTCGCAGCGAGTGTGGAAGATGTTTTCTCTTTGTATCTGCTCTTCATCTTTGTAGACAGCAAGTACTCTCCTTGAAACCAAGCTTAACTCGACATTAGATGTATCTACAGGTTCGGCTTCATCTTCATTACAATCCTCCTCTTGCTCGGTTTCAGCCCCACTTTCTTCACTCGCAGATTCCAGCTCACCATCACCCTTTAACACCATGATTCTTCTATTTGGGCATTGGCTGGCTATGTGTCCTCTTCCTTGGCACTTAAAACAAATTATTTCTCTGGATTTTTGAGGTTTAGGATCAGATTTTATCTCACCTCTAAGTGCTTGGACAGATTCAGTCTTGACCTCCCTTCTTGGCCGGTTGGTAGTTTCTTCTCCTAATTTCGGCTTCAACTTGTTTTCATAGGTGGAATTGTTTTTCTAGCCACTTGAACTTGTCCTCCCACTGCTAGAAACTCCTCCAAACCATGTACTAACACCCCTCCTCTTGAATTGGTTCTCAAGCTTAATGGCTACATGCATCATCTCCTCCAATTCCAAGTATTGTTGTAATTCAAGTTGGTTGCCAATGTCACGGTTCAAACCACCAAGAAATCTCGCCATTGTTGCCTCTCTATCCTCATTCATATTCAGCCTCATCATTAACATCTCCATCTCTTTGTAATAATCCTCCACGGACCTACTTCCTTGAGACAAAGATTGAAGCCTTTGATGCAGCAACCTTTGGTAATGAGATGGCACAAACCGCTTTCTCATGGCTCCTTTCATTTGACGCCATGTTGTAATCAAGTCATCACCAACCCTCCTTCGGGTGCTTTGCTCATTTGTCCACCATTGGAGTGCATAATGGCCAAACTCCATTGCTGCCAACTTCACCTTCTTACCTTCCGAATAGTTGTGGCAGTCAAAAATCATCTCCATTTTTTCTTCCCACTCCAAATAAGCTTCGGGATCACTTTTACCCATAAAAGGTGGGATATTAACCTTGATATTTCCCAAATCATCATCTGTATCTTCCCTCCTATATCTCCCACGGCCAGCTCTATCTTAGACAGCAAAGGTTTCGTCCATACCTTCCTCAAAGTCGCCGTCGAATGGCTCCTCATCAAATTCCTCTCTCGGCCTCTCGCGACCTCCTCGTCCTCCATGGAATTCTTGCCTATTTCTTGTATTCGGCCTTCCTTGTGAGGCTTCTAGTCTTCCCACTCTTTGATTTACATGCTCAACTTGAGCACTAACCCGCTGTATTGATTCCAAAACAGCTCTCATGTCCACTTGGTCTCCACTCCCGGTAGCTCGGTCATCGCCATGGAATGCTACGGACTCTTCCTCATTGATCCTCAAGGGTGGATCCCCTCTTCTTATTCTAGAATCTGCCATGTTAGTAAAATACTGCAAAAATAAAATAAATCCTCACAATATTCACTCCCTCACGTGTTTCACTCAAACAAGGTCTCGACACTCGTGTTTGCACACTAGTTTCGGCTTTTACCCTCTTTTAAGCTCACACACTCTTGCCTTTTTCCACTCAATGAATTATCTCAAAGTTCTAATTAAAACACCCACAAAACAGCAATTAGATCACTAGTATGTTTTAATTAAACTTATCAACAAACAGTAAGCAAAAAGTAGTTAATACCGAAAGAATCCAACAAATCCTAATTTTTCGGCTTTCTAGACAAGAAAACACAAAATAATGGGAAAACGTTGGAATTTTTGAAAACTGCACCAGATGGTAGTAGATTATGAGTTCAAGAATAAAATTCTAGAAAAAGAAATTCAAATACGAACAAGAATCAAAGAGAACAAAAATATAGAAAAGTGTTGGTTGTTGTTCTTGTAATTTAAGTTTTGTATCAATTCCTTTAACTAATTTTAATCCAAAAAATTTAAACACCCAAAATCCAAATATCCAGCAGCAAAAATAATTTCCCAGCAACTTAAATATTGAATAAATAATCAAAAACCAGCAGCTCCAATAAATTTCCAGCAAACAAATCAAACTCCAACAAACCAAAATATTTTTCTGTTTTTTTTTTTTTTATTCGGCTTTACCTCTTTTTTTTTTTTTTTTTTTTTTTCACTCACAGAACATAAACAACTGCAGTAGCAAGAATAATTACCAAAATTGCAATTCCAACTCCAAAACAAACACCAAACCCGTGACCTCCAAATAAACACAAATGTGCAGTTTTTTTTTTTTTTATTTTTAACTGTTGCCACAAACTCTTTTTTTTTTTTTTTTTGAATATATGAATGCAAATTTCTAAGACTAAAACAGCAAAGGAAAATAAAAAAAAAAACCAAAATTATCAAGAACAATGATAAAAGACAACCAACAAATTAGGAAACAAAAATACGATAAAACTAGGAAACCTAATTCAACTAGGAATGAATTTTTTTTATTTTTTTATTTTTTTAAAGATGCAGAACGTGTATGGGATGGATGCAACCTTAACCTAATGCTAAAATTGCAGAATAACACAAAAACAAATAAAGCAAATAAAGATAGATCAAACCTGAACAAAACTTAGCTCTGATACCAAATGATACGAACCTAGGACGACCTGCTCCTAAACCCGTATTATATTAGCCCGGATCTTTAATTAAGTTCAAGTTCAAATGGGATGGACCTCAACCCCTAACCAACCTGTGGTTAGAAACCTTGGTATAATGTAGACGCCACAATAGGGGATGGAAAACCTATTGATAAGTCAAGCTAAAACAACCAATTCTCTAATGGTGTTTTAGGTGTTCTCAAAGAACAAAGAGATAATTAATCTCACAAGTATTTTCTTAATCAAATCAAAGTTGTATTATTATTGAAAAATAAGCCTTTAAATAGGCTTGAAAGAAACAAAATAAACCCTAAAAAATAATTCAAAACCGGACTCCTATAGGAATTAGGAAACTTGACCGAATTCTAATATGTCCTAAACTAAGTTTCCTAAACTAAATTTGATTAATTAATTCCTTTATTCTGAATTAGGAATTAATTAATTTACAATGAAAATAATAAAATAATAACTTTCCTAAACTTATTTGTCCAGAAAATAAATAAATAAAAACTAAAAAGTAATGGTAGTTTCCTAAAACAAAAAGTAGAATAAAATTAGGAAACTATAATACTAGCTTTTTTGACTAATTTGACTTTGACCAATCTTTGACCTCTTTGAGCTCCAAATCAGCTTCTAGATGCTTTTTAGGATGCCAAATAAGCTGAATATGAAGTCCCACACGTTGCCCATGCTTGGAAAAATAAGAAAAGGCTAATACAGTAAAGCCAGCAAGCAATACAGCAAATTCGGCCAAATTGTTGATGCTGTCCATACAAGCCCTTTTTGATTGCATTTGAGGCTGCTTTAACTTGATTCCATGACCTCTTAGGCATATGTATTGAACCCATAAATCATTGGAACCATTTCATGCTTCCCGGACTCCAAATATGTACCAAAACCGTCACCCGGGTCCATATCGGCTTCTATTGCTTGTATGAGTAAAACAGGCCTTGGTTCTTTAGATATGGCCAACCCCTCTTGACTATGACTTATTCCTTGTATGAAGACAGCAAGATTGTCCTTGAACTTCTTGGCTTGGGCCCTAGTGATCGGTCCCACCTTCATTTGTATTGGGTCAGCACCCCAGCGGGTTGTCGGTCGAACAGTCTCGGGTGGATTCACATCAGTTGTTCTGCTAAAGCCAGATAGTCCATCAAATGACAGCTTCTATTCTTCTCTATTCTTTCACAATTTCAAAATAGTAAGCACACTTTTACTAGAGATTTTAAGGATTAAATTCTCATAATTAGAATATTTCTATTGTCACAGATACTGATAGTCCCTTAGCTTTGTGTCTTATAGACAATTTTCACCCTACAATAGTTGAAAGAAAAAGTATACAAATAGATACTAATATATTTGTAAAGGTACCATTTGAACAACTGAATTTTCAAGAAGATTAACTTTTGAGGAAAAAATCATGAAACATATCAAATGAAATTTCATAAATTCTTGACTTGAAAAAAAAAATTGTCTAAATTAAAAGTATTAGGAAAAACCTAAAATGCATTCCTTTATTTCATGCACTAAAAAAATAAAAATATCTCTTTTGTTGTTTAAGCTAACATGACTTGCAATTGAGCATGCCACCACTGCATGTAGTTCCTCCATCCATAGACCATCTGTAAGCATTTTCTTGTATAGCTTGTTGATTTTCATGTATAGCTCATTGAAATTAATTCTTGCTTCTATACCATTTACATAACACTTAGTTTTAAGACTTGATGAGAATCCGCATGTACCCGCACAACTGACAATTCGCTGGGGTGCAGATCCAATACGGATGAAGACAGGGCTAGTCACTAGGGCTCAGCCAAGAGATTTAAGGACAACCTGATTGCCTTTATATAGGAAATTATCAATCCTTAAAAGAACTTGTCCATACCCAAAGATACAAAACCTGTTTTAAGTATCCAAGTGGTGGAGGCCGATATGGACAGGGGTAGCTGTTTTTCCTGTAAATATGGACTCCGGACAGCATGGAATGGATTCAATGAATATCATTAATGGGTCATGGAATCAAGCCAAGGTAGAATTAAAAGAAACCACAATGGGCATTTGCGCATAGAGGGAATAGTTGGCTGGTTTTGCTGTATTTGTTGCTGGCTTTACTGTATTTTGTTGATTTGACATTTTCTCTTTATTCCAAGCAAGGGCAATGTGTGGTAATCATAAAGAATCCTATTTGGCATCCAAAATGGCATATTGGAGCTGATTTGGAGCCTTTGCAAGCTGGAATTTTGTCAAAGATAGCTTAGTGGTCAAACTAGTCAACTAGTTTCCTAATTTGATTTTGACTTTTTACTTTACGAAATTAGGCTTTTAGTTGGTTTCTATTTATTTATTTGCTGGACAAATCAACTTAGGAAAGTTATTATTTATTAATTTATAATTCAACATAAAGGAATTAATTAACCAAAATTAGAATTAGGAAAGGAATGGAATTTCATCCACATTAGGAAATTGACATTGTACGGCCGGTTTTGTCTTAGTTTTGTAGGGTTTATTGCATTGTGGCAACCTATTTAAGGTTATTTTTCAATGAGAATGCACCTTCAATATTACTCAAAAAACTAATTGTGAGATAGAATTTGACCTAGGTTTGTATCAAGACCTAGGAAAGATCAACATTTTGAAAGATGCATATGTAATAAACAAATATCACAAATTCCAAATCCAACCAAAAGATGAGAAGGAAAAGGTAGGAAGTATGTAATTCCACATACTATTTGATACTCAATTCTATTCCATTATTATGGGCTAACCTCATCTTTCGAATAGGAAGAAATTTAGCTTTAAAAAAGTATTTATTCAAATACTAGTTTGGTGAATTGGAATTGTAGAAATTAACAGTCAATAATTTGTAGTTTTATCATCAAAACCAAAAATGCAAAGGTCCAAATGCATTAGCAAAGTAAATAAGATCCTCAACATTGTCCATTTCAAACCCAACAACAAGATCACGAGCATAAGCCATTACTTGCTCTTTTTGGAGCAATGCTCTACGAGCTTCAAAAAGGCACTGAAGGTACAACCTTGTGAATATAGATATGAGTCAATAATACACACACTCAATGTAGAATTAATAAGATATCCAAAGTTTATAGATACAATGAGATCTAAAAAATATAACTAGTTACTTGAACTTTTCTTCTTAAGCAACATCATCTGTATATCCAACTTAACCTTCATGCTAAAAAGAATCATCAAAGTTAAATTATGTAGCAATCAATTTACTTTTAAGCGAAAATATCATTGTAATTTTAAAAAATTTTGAACAATAAAATGCCTTAAAGAGATTAGTTGGTTTCCTTATAATATCATAGGTAGCTAATATATGTCCTAATAAAACAAAATTTAATTAGACGATGGTATTAGTGATGAGGGAGATATTTTTTATCTAAATTTAATGTTTACCATAATAGGTTTCCATTATTTTGAGTAGAAAATACTTTCCATAAGAAGCTCATGCCATGATACTGGCAAGGGACATTTTTACAAAATTTTCTATAACTAGGCATATTACAAATAGCTAACATGAATGAATATATATTATTGTAATTTAGTCGGCATTATTGGCTTCATTGAGTCATGTATAAGAGGAAAGTAACTAGAATTTGGAACACTTCAAACCAATATTAAAGAGATATTTTCTTATTCCTCTCCATTTGAACTAAGCCTCAAATTTTTGACCCCCATGTTTGCAATCAATGTTTAAAAAAATTGCTACAAAGTATATTTTTATTTATTTATTTTAAAGCATGTCATCTAAATAATATAGATTGACCAAAAACAAATTACCTTATTTATTGCAAGACACAAAATCTAGCAAAATGTTAGTAAGAATATTGATTTTGAAGATAAAACCGAAAACTAAAAACAAATGCTTCCAAATAAATAAACATTTCGTTACTAACATTTAGATGAGAATACCTTTATTATTGTTCTGCACTAACTAATCAGCTTGGATCGAACTCCAAATCTGCAACCTTTGGATATTGACAAACCTTTCAAAAATGTATGGTGTGCTCACAAAGCAAACAAATCTATCACATAAAAAGAATCAATAGGAAATAAATAGAAAGAAACTACTAAACAAACTATCTTCAGTCTTCTTTGGCTATGTATTTACAATTTTATTGTGTTTAACAAGCTTCCTTCTAAAAATAATCAATCAAGGCCAATTTAATGCGAGCATGACATTTATAATGTGAGCTAAATTTGTGAGGAATATGAAAAATAGTAATTAATGATGACTAAAACAATGTACTGACCAATTCAAGATTAAAGTATGTTAGATATTTTGTTAGATTAACCATAATCATGTAACTCACTTATTAAACTTGTTTTTGCTAGTAATGAGACTGACCTATTTCCTAACTTTTGTATTTGGGCCCTTGGATAAACATTCTCTGTAATACTTCCGTTGACCCATTGAACTGAACCATTTGTTGTCTCTAAAAGCCCAATTGACTTATTCCCTGTTTTATTATTATATTATAATTATTCATTATATATTATTATATTGTTATTACTATTATTATTTATTAATTAATTTATATATATATATATATATATATATATAGATAAATTGGGGAATAAGTTAAGAGTGAATTAGTACAATACATACGATAGAGAAATTAGGGCTTGAGGTATCTATGGGTGCCTGTTTGTTGAAAATCTAAAGGAGCAAGGTTAGAAAGGAATTGTCCATTATGCATTGCTCTTATTTCTTTGTTGTTTTGCAGATTAAAGAATTCTATAATGATTCAAAGGCTGCACTTAAAGGTTAGTACATCATTTTTCAAAATACATTATATGCATATGTATAGACCTTGGATTTACAATATTATGTTTGATATATGTTTACTATTTATGTTTTGGTAGCACTAACAATTGGTATCAAAACTAGATTACACATGTTTTAAACTGTATTTTCTATTTTATGATCTACGTATTATGATGTGATTTGTTAAAGCCATCTTAGTATTTTATAATATGTGATGTCAAGATATGTTAGTATTTTACTATCTGCACCTACGATCTATTGAAAATTTATGTGAAACTCAATTAAGGTTTGGTTTTGTTCTATCATGACGTGTTACATCACAATAAAGTCAATTTTGAGTAAAATTGTTTGAAATTTATTTTTGGATATAATTTGCTTTAAACTCATTTTCATATGGAACAAATTGCTCTTCGATGTTCAACTTCATTTGAAACACCTTAAAATGGGGCAAAATCGTGATCCATGACCATATATAAATCTGGGTTCGGGTGGTTGTTTTCAAGAAATTTGGACTAATTGTTATGCGGGACTTGCATTGAGATGAAAATTATGGTTCAAAGATTATCGAAAAATTTTCGCCAGATTAGGATGAAAATCCAACGAATTGTGAACAACAATGGAAAAAAAAAAGTTGTTTGGGCATTGTTTTTGTTTATTTTTTGGTTGAATTCATGTGGGCTAATTTTTTTCCCATGGAAAGACGAAAAGATTGACATAGGTTTTGTCGAAAACTGTGGTGGAAGTGGGGTTTTTGAACCGGTTCATGCAACTCGTTAGCCAGTAAACCTGGTTGACTCACAACTCCGCTGAAAGACAGTTGATGTTAGCAGCCCTTTTTGCTCATGTCAACATCCATTTTTTATTTGTTAATTTTATATAACTTTATTATTATTATTATTTTATCTAAAAGAAAAAAAAACCAAATTCATTTAATTAATTTATTCTCAAACTTTATGGTTTTTATTTATTTTGTTATTTTTTAAAATTTTACTACATTCACAATTTGTGAATTTTTTTAATTAAAATGCCCAAGGATCAAATTGAATATTTTTTGTTAACTTGCCATTGAAAGACTCTACGCTATATTTGATATAGTGGTGAGGATTGGCTAAGTACTTGCCTGTCACAAAATTTGGTATTCTAAACAAATTCCCATGAATTGTCATGTGGCTTAATGCCTGGTTAGCATAGTGGTATGCAATTTTAGGTTCTCAGCTGTCATGAGACTTAATTTGTCCATATTATTAAATTATCAATGTAATAGAAGTTGACATAGTAAAAGTAATTTAATGTACTCACCTATAGTGAGGTTTAATTTGTTTGATTTATGAGTGTCAACTTGGAGTTGGCATAGTGGATATGATGCTAAGTATATACCTCATGAGAACCCGCCTACACCCCTGTAAACTACAACTTGTTGGGGTGCTTATCTTGTGCAGCTGAAGATCGGGATAATTACTAGGGCATAAGTTAAGAGGTTTAAGGATAATCTGATTAGCTTCATACAACGTGTTATTAAATCTAAAGAGGGAGTGATTATATTCATAGATTCTAAGCTCGTTTTGAGCATCCAAGTTGTGAAGGCAAAAATGGACTCAGGAAACTATTTCAGTATATATGAGGACTCCGGGCAGCAAGGGATGATTTTGTTAGCTTATGAATATGATTGAGCTCATCAAGAGACCGTGACATCATGTAAGGTAGAAGCAAGGATGTCCAAGACCATCATTTGCGCACACACTTCAACATTAGCCTAACTGTGCATGTTAGGCATTGAGAAGGAGTTATCTTGTAATCCAAGCAAGTTTTGATCATTCCAATCAATGGCAACATGTGGGAACCAGTTTTAATCCTATTTGGCATCCTACATGGCATATTAGATCTGATTTGGATCCTAAAATAGCTGGTTATTGGACAAAAACAGCTTATTTGGAAAACTACTCAACTACTTTCCAAATCTGACATTTGACTTTTGTTTTAGGAAATAGTCTTTTATTTTGGTTTTTATTTAATTATCTGCTGGATGAATTTATTTAGGAAATTTGATATTTTAATATTTTGATTGTAAATTAATTAATTTGTTTTTCAAAATTAAGGGATTAATTATTACAAATTGGATTAGGAAAGTTAAGTAAAATTCGGCCACACCATTGTTTTAACACTTTTTGTCGATTTTAGCTAATGTTATTAGGGTTTTAGTTTTGTAACTCAAACTTATTTAAAGTTTTATTTTCTCAATAATATTCAAAGCATCATTCATACAGAAAATTACTAGTGAGAGAGATTTCCCTTAGTTTTCTTAGAACACTTAGAACTTCATTAGAGAACTAGTGTTTAAGTTTGACATATCAATACTATATTATATAACCTATTATGGCATCTTCGATATACTAATGTTTCTAATTACAAGTTGATTAGGGGTCAAGTTTACCATTAGAATCTAAACTTAATTTCGATCCGGACTAATATAATACGGGGCTTGGTTTTGTTTAGGTTTGATCTATCATATTTACTTTGCTTTGATTTTTATGTTATTTTGCAATTTTGACGTTAGGTTAAGGTTGTTCTCTACTCATACATGTTCTGCATAACCCAAAAAATAAAAAAATAAAAATTTCTAGCCAAATTTGATGCGAATCCGCCGGAACCCGCTCAACCGACAACCTGCTGAGGTGCGGATCCGATACGAATGAAGACCGGGCCAATCCCTAGTGCTCAAGCTAAGAAGCTTAAGGACAATCTTGCTGCCTTTATCCAGGGAGTAATTAATATTCAAAAGGGCTTGTCCATACCCTAAGATCCAAGACCTATCTTAAGCATACAAGTGGTGGAAGCCGGTATGGACCCGGGTAGCAGTTTTGATGCAATTATGGAGGCCGGGAAGCATGAAATGGTTCCAATGTTCATGGATTCAATACATATGTCTAAGAGGACATGAAATCAAGTCAAAGCAGCTTCAAAGTCGTTCAAAAAGGGGCTGTACGGACAGTTAGTAAATTTGGCCTGTTTTTGCTGTATTTGTGCTGGCTTTACTATATTGTTATGAGTTGGCTTTTTCTCTTTCCTCCAAGCAAGGAAAATGTGTGGGACTCCATGATAAGCTTATTTGGTATCCTAAAAAGCATATTGAATCTGATTTGGAGCTCAAATTGGTAAACGAATGGTCAAAATCAACTTAGTTGAAAAGCTAGTATTTTAGTTTCCTAATTTGATTCTGCTTTTTGTTTTAGGAAATTACCATTACTTTTTGGTTTTATTTATTTATTTGCTTGAAAAATTAGTTTAGGAAATTTATTATTTTATTATTTTCATTGTAAATTAATTAATTTCTAATTCAAAAAAAAGAAATTAATTAATCCAAATTAGATTAGGAAAAGAGTGAGAATTTCGGCCACCATAGGAAACTATTTTGTATGGCTAGTTTTCCCTTTGTTTTTAAGGTTTTATTTCATGAATTTGTAGCCTATTTAAAGGCTTGTTTTTCAATAAGAATTAAGCTTGAATTTTATACGGAAAATTATTTGTGTGACTGAATTATCTTTGTTCCTTTGAACACCTAAAATACTATTAGTGAATGAGTGTTTTAGTTTGACTTATCAATAGGCCTTCCATCACCTATTGTGGCATCTTCATTATATACCAAGGTTTCTAATCACAAGTTGGTTAAGGGTCAAGATAACCATTAGAACTTGAAGATAATTAGATCCGGGCTAATATAATACAGGTTTAGGAGCAGGTCGGTCTAGGTTCGTATTATTTGGTATCAAAGCCGAATTTTGTTCGGGTTTGATCTATCTTTATTTGCTTTATTTTTTTTGTGTTATTCTGCTATTTTAGCATTAGATTAAGGTTGCTTCTATCATCATACACATTCTGCATATTTTAAAAAATAAAATAAAATTTCATTCCTAGTTGAATTAGGATTTCCTAGTTTTATCGTATTTTTTGTTTCCTAGTTTGTTGGTTGTCTTTCATTATTGTTCCTCCTAATTTTAGTTTTTGTTGATTTTTCTTTGCTATTTTAGTCTTCAATATTTGCATTCATATATTAAAAAAAAAAAAGAGAAAAAAGGAAAATTCGAATAGATATTAAAAAAAAAAAAATCCACTTTTGTATTTTGTTGGAGGTCACGGGTTTGGTTATTATTCGGTGTTGGAATTGCAATTTTAGTGTTCATTCTTAATACTGCAGTTTTTTTATGATCTGCGAGTAAAAAAAAAAAAAAAAAAAAAAAAAAAAAAAAAGGAAGAAGAAGAGCCGAATAAAAAAAAAAATTCAGTTTGTTGGTGTTGAAATTTGTTGCTGGAAATTTATTGGAGCTGCTATTTTGTTGATTATTTATTCAATATTTGGAATTTCTAGAAAATTATTTTTTTTTCTGGATATTTGAATTTTGGGTTAAATTATTTGGATTAAAATTAGTTAAAGGAATTGATACAAAACTTGAATTACGAGAACTACAACCAACACTATTCTTAATTTTTGTACGATTTGATTCTTGTTCATGTTTGAAATTTTTTTTCCTAAATTTTATTCTTGAATCCTTAAACTCTTTCCATCTGGTCCAGTTCTTAAAAATTCCAAATGTTTCTCATTGATTTGCCTTATTTTGCCTGGAAAAATCGAAAACTAGGATTTGTTAATTCCTTCGGTATTGCTTACTTTTGGCTACTGTTTTGTTGATAAGTTTAATTAAAACATACTTGTGATCTAATTGCTGTTTTCTGGGTGTTTTAATTAGAACTTTGAGATAATTCATTGAGTGGAAAAAAGCAACAGTGTGTGAACTTAAAAAAGGTTAAAAGTCGAAACTAGTGTGAAAACACGAGCATCGAGACCTTGATTGAGTGAAACACATGAGGGAGTGACTTTTGGTGAGAATTTATTTTATTTTTTATTATTTATACTAATATGGCAGATTCAAGGGTGAGAAGAGGAGATCCACCTTTAAGAATTAATGAAGAAGAGTCCGTAGGATTCCATGGCGGTTCCCGAGCTTAGGGGAGTGGTGAGCAAACGGACATGAGCGCTATCTTGGAGCAACTACAACAGATGAATACTCAATTTGACCATTTAAATCAAAGGATGGATAGGTTAGCAACATCCCAAGGAGAGCCAAATATAAGGTTAGATGCTCATGGACAACGAGGTCGAGGTCGAGGAGGCCGAGGGCGACCAAGAAAGGAATTCGGGGGAAGTAACTATGGAGAAGACTTGGAGGAGAGGTTTGATGAAATTTTTGAACCTCAAGAAAGACCAAATGAAGGTGATGATCTTGGGAATATCAAGGTAAACATTCCACCTTTCATGGATAAAAGTGATCCAGAAGCATATTTGGAATGGGAGGAAAGAATGGAGATGATTTTTGATTGTCATAATTATTCGGAGGCTAAGAAGGTGAAATTGGTAGCAATGGAGTTTGATCATTATGCACTCCAATGGTGGACCAATGAGAAAAACTCTTGAAGGAGAGTTGGTGATGACTTGGTCACTACATGGTGACAAATGAAAGAAGCCATGAGGAAGCGATTTGTACCATCACACTATCATAGGTTGCTGCATTGAAGGCTTCAATATTTATCTCAAGGAAGTAGGTCCGTGGAGGATTATTACAAGGAGATGGAGATGCTTATGATGAGATTAAACATGAATGAGGATAGAAAAGCAACCATGGCAAGATTTCTTGGTGGGTTGAATCGTGAGATAGCCAACCAACTAGAATTGCAACAACATGTGGAATTGAAGGAGATGTTGCATGTGGTTATTAAATTGGAGCATCAATTCAAGAGGAGGGATGTAGGCCCACGGTTTGGAGGAGTTTTCAACAGTGGAAGATCAAATCCAAGTTGCAGGAGAAACAATCCTAGCTTTGAAAACAACCCAAAGCCGAAAGTTGGAGAAGAAAGTTCAAATCAGCCAAGGAGAGAGACTAGAACCGAATCTGTCCAAGCACACAAAAGTGAAGGTAAATATGGTCCTAAGCCTTCTAAAACTCATGAAATTGTGTGTTTAAATGCTAAGGATGAGGACACATCACTAGCCAATGCTAGAATAAGAGGATTATGGTGTTGAAAGGTAATGGCGAACTAGAATCCGAAAGTGAAGAAAGTGATGCTGAAACTGAAATTGAAGATGGAGAAGTCGGAGATGATGAGCATGAGGAACCCGAAACACTCCAACCTTCAAAGGATGACTTCAACTTAGTTTCAAGGATGGTCCTTACTATATACAAATATGAAGAACAAATTCAAAGAGAAAACATCTTCCACACCTGATGCGAAATTCAAGGTAAGATTTGTAGCATGATTATTGATAGTGGAAGTTGTACTAATGTAATTAGTAACATTGTGGTTGATAAATTAGGCTTAACAACTAGTAAACATCCAGAACCATATAGATTACAATGGCTAAATAATAGTGGTGAGATGAAAGTAAATAAACAAGCCAAAGTAAAATTTGTATTGATAAATATGTGGATGTGGTTTTGTGTGATGTTGTGCCTATGCATGTGGGACATATTCTACTTGGTAGGCCTTGGCAATTTGATAGAGATGCTATTCATTATGGTAGAGAGAATAGTATTGTTTTTAGATTTAAAGGTTAAAAGGTCAAGATGGAGGCATTAACTCCTAAAGAGGTATACAAAGATCAAATTCAAATACAATAAAGGGCGATGGCCAAACAACTCAAGGAAAGGACTAGTATGGCCCCCACAGCAACAACACCCATCCAAGGAGTCCAAGCCATGCAAGACCAACCAGGTAAGTGTTCTAAAACCTAACTTGAGTGGAAAAACCAAGAGAAGGCCAAAATCGGAGTGGAAAAAAAAGAGAAACCTAAGAGCTACAGCAAGAAACCCGTGAGTGAGGAAAAATGTGTTGTGATCGAGAGAGAGAGAGGGAAAGAAAGAATGAATAAAAATATTTATTTGAGTTTTGGAGATGTAAATAAAGCTATCTTAAGTAAGAAACCATTGCTGGTCATGAATTTTGAAGATACTTATTTAAAAATATTTTTGTTGCATAGAACTTTATCTACATTATTGAAAGCTTTACTTAGTGGAAATTTGAAAATTTGGGAGAGATTATTTGTTAATATTAAAAAGTGTGATGATATTGTATTTCTCGTATTTATTGTGATAGTGTTTGTCCCAGGAGATTGCTTTTGCTTTCAACCAAGGAAGGAGAGGATTCCCGAGCAAAGAAAGTCCAATCTTATACCGTGAGGAGATGGATATTTTCAAGTTTTGGAAAGGATCAATGAAAATGCCTACAAGCTTGATTTACTGGGTGAGTATAATATGAGTGCTACATTTAATGTTACTGATTTGTCTCCTTTTGCTGTAGGTGATGACTCTGATTTGAGGGCAAATCCTTTTCAAGAGGAGGGAAATGATGCAAATCCGCCGGAACTCTCTCAACAGACAACCCACTGGGGTGCCGACCCAATACGAATGAAGAACGGGCCAATCACTAATGCTCAAGCTAAGAAGTTTAAGGAAAATATTTCTGCCTTTATCCAGGGAGTAATTCATATTCAAAAGGGCTTGTCCATACCCTAAGATCCAAGACCTATCTTGAGCATACAAGTGGTGGAAGCCGGTACAGACCCGGGTAGCGATTTTGGTACAATTATGGAGGCCGGGAAGCATGAAATGGTTCCAATTTTCATGGATTCAATACATATGTCTAAGAGGACATGGAATCAAGTCAAATCAGCTTGAAAGTCGTTCAAAAAGCGATTGTACGAAAAGTTAGTAAATTTGGTATGTTTTTGCTGTATTTGTGCTGGCTTTACTGTATTGTGCTGAGTTTCCTTTTTCTCTTTCCTCCAACCAAGGAAGACATGTGGGACTCCATAATAAGCTTATTTTTGATGGAATTTGGTGTAGGTTTATGTTGTTGTACCCTAGAGCACAATCATTCAAGGTGTTAGTCAAGAATGATTGTTGTTGGTTCTTGGTTCTTGATTTTGTTTTTTTTTTGGGTTTGTTTAGGTTTTGTTTCTGGTTTTAATGGAGGTTTAGGGTTCTTGAGAAGGTTGTTAGCTTTTGGGAAGAAGAAGAAACCAAAATGTAGTAGATGAAAGAAAGAGAGCCAAAAATGTTGTTTTTCAAAATCTGTTTTTGAATATTTTCTTTCTCAACGTTTTTCATTACAATTTTCATACTTTTAAATACATCAAAAAGACAATAAGGCATGCTGCCATATTGAGCAATAAATACAAAAGCATTAAAAGTAACCAACCAAGTCAAACTACCTCAACTAACTCTAATCAATGTGTTGGGCATGCAAGAAACCTTCTTTAATGGGCAGTTCAGCTTGTCTAAGGTATTTGAATTTGAAAACCAGCTCCATTTGACTTGAAAATTGGAGGGAAGCCTTTTTGAATATTAAAATATGTTATACCCAAAAACCAGATAAAACAAAGTCCATTTACCCATTCAAAAGTAATCAAACCCGAGGCAGTTTTGCCTAGTTTTATGGGCAACAACACTGCACAAGGGTCAAATTGTTTTGGGCTAAACTCAGCCTTCCCAGCTCCAAATTGGGCCATTATTTTTGCTACTGTTTCCTCTGCATATCTAGTTTATCATATCCAAAATTCAGGTCCAAATACCAAGCCTAATTCAAACGGCATCCAAGGAAGTGGACTTATGTTGCTGGAAATACAATTCCAGCAACTAGACAAAAAAGGCCTTAAGCTATATAATGAGCTTAGGGCATTACAAAAATGATATTGTTCTTGAACATTACAAGATAAAATAAAATGCATAAACATAAACAATGTTTGGTCTTTGATGTTGCAAAACAAAGAGTGCAAGTGTAACCGAACTACCTTGCATATTGTGGCAAGATCACCACATTTCAACACTCCTCCTTGGTGTTCTTGCTTGAAATATTTAAAAGCTTCCTCAAGGTGTCAAATCTTGCTTTTGGAAGTGGCTTGGTGAAGAAATCTGCAAGGTTATCTTCAGTCTTGATATATTCCAAGCTTACTTCTCCATTTTCTTCAAACTCCCTCAAAGAGTGATACTTCACCGGTATGTGTTTTGTCCTTCCATGTTGAACGGGGTTCTTGGCTATTGATATGGCTGAAGTGTTGTCACATTTGATGATGGTTGAACCCTCTTGAGGATAACCAATGTCCTCCAATAATTTCCTAAGCCAAATGCATTGATTTGCACATGAAGAGCAAGCAATGTACTCGGCTTCGGCGGTGCTTTGAGCGGTTGTTGCTTGCTTCTTTGCATTCCATGAGAATGGTCCACTACCAAGTGAGAAAAGATACCCCGAAGTGCTCTTCATATCATCCAAGCATCCAGCCCAATCACTATCCGAGTAGGCCATTAATCTCATCACATATTGCCTATCATACCAAACTCCAAAGTCTTGTGTTCCCTTTAAGTATCTAAGAATTCTTTTGGCACCTACAAAATGGTTTTGGGATGGTGCTTGCATATATCTAGACAAAACACATGTGGCATGCATAATATCCGATCTTGATGAACATACATAGAGCAAACTTCCTATCATGCTTCTATATAGGGTCGGGTTTACCTTTGGTGTGCCATCCTCCTTCTTGTATTTGTCTCCTTGGCTCATTGGTGTTGACATTGGCTTGCATTCATCAAGGTTGAACTTTTTCAAAAGATCTTTGATGTATTTCTCTTGAGATATGAAAATACCCCTAGAGCATTGCATCACTTCCACTCCAAGGAAGTAATTCATTTCACCAAGGCTTGACATGTCAAACTCCTTTTCAAGTTCATTTTTCAAAATTTCCACATTCTTTTCATTTTCACCCGTGACCAACAAATCATCAACATAGAGTAAGATAACAATCATGCCTTCTTCATTCCTTATGTATAGTGTTGGCTCATTTGGACTCCTCCTGAAGCCTTGGTAGGTCAAATAACCATCAATCTTGCCATACCAAGCCCTAGGTGCTTGCTTTAACCCGTAAAGTGCCTTGTGTAGATGGTAGACTTTGTCCTCATGTCCTTGAACAATGAAGCCCTCGGGTTGCTTGACATAAACCTCCTCTTGAAGCACACCATTCAAGAAAGCCGACTTTACATAAAGGTGGTACACCTTCCATGACATTGAGGCCGAGATGGATAGGATGAGCCTTATGGTCTCCATTCTTGCAACCGGTGCAAACGTCTCTCCATAATCTACACCCGCTTGTTGTGCATAGCCTTTTGCCACAAGCCTTGCCTTGTGCTTGCATATTGTTCCATCCGGTTTGAACTTGGTCCTAAAGATCCACTTTACACCAATTGGTTTCTTGTTTTTAGGTTTAGAAACCAAAGACCAAGTTTCATTCTTTTCTATCATATCCATTTCGGTTTGCATGGCCTCCATCCACTCTTTCTTTTGCATAGCTTCTTGAGCATTGGTAAGATCACTCAAGGTAACATTGCACCTTTCATATATTTCAAGCAATGGCCTTTCTCCTCTAACACCATCTCCAATCTCCAATTCGGCTCCAATGGTCTCAAGTACATCCTCCTCATCATCTTCATTTTCTTCATTGTCATTGTCATTGGTTTCTTTTTCTCCATCATCCAACCGAGCATTATCTTCATGGACAAGAAGCTACTCCTTTGTCCAATCCCAAACAGCATCTTCATCAATCCTCACATCCCTTGTTACCACAAGTTTCTTGGTTTCCAAGTTGAAAACCCTAAAACCTTTGGTAACCTCACTAAAGCCGACCAAGATACCCACATTTGCCCTTTTGTCAAGCTTGTCTCTCATGTGTGGATGAACATGAAGAAAACAAACACTTCCAAAGATTTTTATGTTGTCCAAAGATGGTTTTTCTCCATACCATATCTCATAGGGTGTCTTGGACTCATTGGCTTTGGTGTATGCTCGGTTTTGGATGTAGCTAGCCGTGTATATGGCTTCGGCCCAAAACTTCTTTGGCATGTTCTTCTCATGTATCATGCACCTTGCCATCTCCATCAAGGTCCTATTTTTCCTCTCACAAACACCATTTTGTTGTGGTGTGTATGGTGTTGTGAATTGATGCACCATTCCATTTTCTTTGCAAAAATCCTCCATAGCCAAACTTGTATATTCTCCACCATTGTCGGTTCTCAAGCACTTCATCTTTGCGTTGCTTTGGGTTTCCACCATCTTCTTGAATTCCATGAACTTCTCAAGCACTTGTGACTTGGTTGTTAGAAAATATACCCAACACATCCTTGAGTAGTCATCAATGAAGGTTAGGAAGTACTTATATCCTCCAATTGATGACAAACTCATCGGTCCACACACATCCGAATGGACTAGCTCAAGCTTCTCCTTAGCTCTCCATGAACCGGCTTTAGGGAATGGAAGCCGTGTGGATTTCCCTAGTTGGCATACATCACATAGGCTTTTCATCTCCTCAATCTTTGGCATGTCCTTCACAATGGCATTGGTGTTTTTCATGGCACCATAGCTAGAATGCCCAAGCCTTTTATGCCAAAGTTGAGAAATGGACTCCACTTTGGTTTTTAAGGCTTGTTCATTCTTAACTAGGTCCAATCTATAGCTTTTGTCCTTCAATGGTACCTTAAACCGCTCATTACCACAAGCATCATATATGATACATCCATCTTTTGCAAAATTTAAAGCAAAGCCTCTTTCTACCAATTGTGCTACACTAAGCAAGTTTTCATACAAACTAGGAACATATAGCACATCTTTTATAATTTTGGTACCTTCCTTGGTGTTCAAGCACACATCTCCTTTGCCTTCTACTTTCATGAACCGGCCATCACCAATCTTCACTTTGGTTTTGTAGTTTCGGTCAAGCTCCATAAAGCCATCCTTTTGGAAACTCATGTGGTGTGAGCAACCACTATCCACAAGCCAACCGAGACCACTACTTGTGGCTTTAAGGCATGTGGCCACAAATAGGTTCTCGGCTTCTTCATTAACCACTTTGGCTTGTTGTCTCCTTTGCTTGCATACTTTGGCAATGTGGCCTTTTCCTCCACATCTTTCACAAGATGCATCCGACCTCCAAAAACACTTGGATGGTGGATGTCCAAGCTTCTTGCAATGAGGGCAAGGTGGATGCCCTCCTCGGTTTTGATGGCTTTGTTGTTGTTGTTGTTGATTCCATCCACTTTTGTTGTTGTTTGTGTTGTTGTTGGTTGTAAAACCAGTTTGGTTGGTGTTGTTGCTCTTCCTTCCTTTATTCTTCTTTTTGTTGCCGCGGCCACCATAGAATGCACTCTCTATGGTCTCCTCCTTTCTAATGGCTCTCCTTTGTTCGGTTGCTTGAAGAGCATTGATGAGCTCACTCAAGGTTATTTCACTAAGATTTCTAGATTCTTCAAGAGAGGAAATCTTAGCTTCAAACCTTTCGGGTAAGCTCACCAATACTTTCTCTACTACCCTTTGATCGGTCAATTGCTCACCAAGGACCCGAATTTGATTTACCACTTTGAGCATCCTTTCCATGAAATCCTTGACAAGCTCATTCTCCTTCATCTTCAAGGTCTCAAACTCTCTTCTTAGGTTTAAAACTTGCATTTGCCGAGTTCTAGTATTTCCATGGAACTCCTCTTGAAGCTTTATCCAAACCTCTCTAGCACTTGTGCATGACATTATCCTTGTAAAAATGGAATCACTCATGGAGGAGTGCAAGGCAGTGAGGGCCTTGAACCCCTTGGCAACTTCAGCCTCATGTGCATTTCTTTGTGCTTGGGTTGCATTAGCTCTCAACTCCTCCACTACATAACCTTCTTCTATGACTTCCCATAAACCAAAGGCTTGAAGGTAGGCTTTCATTTTTATACTCCAAATGGAATAGTTTTGGCCTTCAAACTTAGGTGGTGTTGGGGTTGCAAAGGATTTTGAGGCCATTTGAAAAAATGGTTTTTGAAAAGTTTTGAAAAATGGACACAAGAACAAGCTCTCGGGTGGTGGTGTTTTGGTGAGTTTCAACTACTCTTTTTGGGAGGTTTTGGTTTCGGTTGGAAGGATTTAGGGGGGGGATCCTCTAACAAATAAAATGGTCTAGGTTGAAAGCTCACAAAGTCCTAAGAAATTACACTATGCTCTGATACCATGATGGAATTTGGTGTAGGTTTATGTTGTTGTACCCTAGAGCACAATCATTCAAGGTGTTAGTCAAGAATGATTGTTGTTGGTTCTTGGTTCTTGATTTTGTTTTTTTTTTTGGGTTTGTTTAGGTTTTGTTTCTGGTTTTAATGGAGGTTTAGGGTTCTTGAGAAGGTTGTTAGCTTTTGGGAAGAAGAAGAAACCAAAATGTAGTAGATGAGAGAAAGAGAGCCAAAAATGTTGTTTTTCAAAATCTGTTTTTGAATATTTTCTTTCTCAACGTTTTTCATTACAATTTTCATACTTTTAAATACATCAAAAAGACAATAAGGCATGCTGCCATATTGAGCAATAAATACAAAAGCATTAAAAGTAACCAACCAAGCCAAACTACCTCAACTAACTCTAATCAATGTGCTGGGCATGCAAGAAACCTTCTTTAATGGGCAGTTCAGCTTGTCTAAGGTATTTGAATTTGAAAACCAGCTCCATTTGACTTGAAAATTGGAGGGAAGCCTTTTTGAATATTAAACTATGTTCTACCCAAAAACCAGATAAAACAAAGTCCATTTACCCATTCAAAAGTAATCAAACCCGAGGCAGTTTTGCCTAGTTTTCTGGGCAACAACACTGTACTCAGATTGTTTTCGGCTTAACTCAGCCTTCCTAGCTCCAAATTGGGCGATTCTTTTTGCTGGTGCTTCCTCTGCATGTCTAGTTTATTATATCCAAAATTCAGGTCCAAATACCAAACCTACTTCAAACGGCATCCAAGGAAGTGGACTTATGTTGCTGGAAATACAATTCCAGCAACTAGACAAAAAAGGCCTTAAGCTATATAATGAGCTTAGGGCATTACAAAAAGGATATTGTTCTTGAACATTACAAGATAAAATAAAATGCATAAACATAAACAATGTTTGGTCTTTGATGTTGCAAAACAAAGAGTGCAAGTGTAACCGAACTACCTTGCATATTGTGGCAAGATCACCACATTTCAACAATTTTTTATCCTAAAAAGCATATTGAAGCTAATTTGGAGCTCAAATTGGTCAAAAAATGGTCAAAGTCAACTTAGTCAAAAAGCTAGTATTTTAGTTTCCTAATTTGATTCTGCTTTTTGTTTTAGGAAATTACCATTACTTTTTGGTTTTTATTTATTTATTTTCTGGACAAATAAGTTTAGGAAATTTATTATTTTATGATTTTCATTGTAAATTAATTAATTCCTAACTCAAAAAGAAGAAATTAATTAATCCAAATTAGATTAGGAAAGGAGTGAGAATTTCGGCCACCATAGGAAACTACTTTGTATGGGCGGTTTTCCCTTTGTTTTTGGGGTTTTATTTTGTGAATTTGTAGCCTATTTAAAGACTTATTTTTTCAATAAGAATTAAGCTTGAATTTGATACGAAAAATTATTTATGAGATTGAATTCTCTTTGTTCCTTTGAACACCTAAAACACCATTAGTGAATAAGTGTTTTCATTTGACTTATCAATAGGCCTTTCATCATCTATTGTGGTGTCTTCATTATATACCAAGGTTTCTAATCACAAGTTGGTTAGGGGTCAAAGTGACCGTTAGAACTTGAACATAATTAGATCAGGGCTAATATGGGTTTGGACGCAGGTCGGCCTAGGTTCGTATTAGAATTAGGCTTCCTTTTTGTTAACTGAATTTTTGCTTCTTAGTTTGTTGGTTAGTTTGCATATTAGTTCCTAGTTACTTGGTTTATTGTTGATTTTACTTTGCTGTTCTAATCTTAAAAAATAAAAAAAAATAAAAAAAAAGGGGGGAATTTTGGAAAATATATTGCATAAACCTTAACAATTTACTGTTTGTTTTGCTTGGAAGTTAGAATCGGTTTTGGGAAGTTGTTTGGCTTTGGAGTTGTCATTTTTGGTGGTGATCTTGCTGCTGCAAATTGTGTGATATTATTCTATTTGTGAGAAAAAACGAAGAAGAGAAAAAGCCGAAGTTTAAAAAAAAAATTGTGTAAAAGGCCAGTTTGGGTTTGGAAAATTCAATTGTGATATTTGGAGTGGCTGCTATTCAATATTGGTCGCTGGAAATTGGAATATTGTGTGATAATTGACAGGATTAAAATTGGTCTAAGGATTTGATACAAAGACTGAAATTATGAGAACTACAACCAACAACTATCTCATATTTTATTCAAATTGTGTTCTTGTTCATTGATTGAATTCTTTTCTAAATTTATTATATGAATCTTGGCCTCTTAATATTGTTGTTTGATTTCTTATTCGATCGAAAAATTGCTATCTCATATTCCTTGTTTTTGGATAGTAAATTTGAGACTAGGTTTTATCATTTATTCAGAAATGCTTACTACTTGTTTCTGTTTTATTGATAGGTCTAAATAAGACATACATGGGATCTAATTGCTAGTTTTAAGAGTGTTTTATTAAAACTTTGATATAATCTTTGAGTGGAAAAGGCAAGAGAGTTTGAGCTTATAATAGGGTTGAAAAGCCAAAATTAGTGTGACAAACGAGTGAAAGAGACCCTGTTTGAGTGATAAACATGAGGGAGTGAACTTGGTGAGATTTTCTTGCATTATTTCATTAACATGATAGATTCAAGGCTAAGAAGATTAGATGACTTAATAAGAGAACTTGGAGAGGATTCTGTGGGATTCAAGGGAGAGTTGAGAGCATCAGGAAGTTTAGCCAAACCGACTGACATGCAAGTGGTGTTGGAACAATTGCAAAGGATGAATGCTCGATTTGATCAATATGATCAAAGGTTGGACAAGTTTGACAACTCACAAGGAAGATCGAACCCTTGCATGGAACCATAAGGAGGAAGTGGTCGAGGTAGAGGAGGCTTTAAATGTTTTAGGGAGGAATTTGAAGAAGTAGACTTTGAAGACAATTTTAAGGAGAAGCACGAACATATATTTGCACTCCAAGGAAGGCAAACCCATGGTAGACAAATTCAAGAAGAAGATGATGATATCAAAAATATTAAGGTTAATATACCGGCATTTTGGGGAAAGAGTAATCCGAAAGCTTACTTGGAATGGGAAGAACAGATGGAGATGATTTTTATTGTCATAACTATTAGGAGGCTAAAAAGGTTAAGTTGGCCACTTTTGAATTTGGACATTATGCATTACAATGGTGGAACAATGAGCAAAGTACCCGAAGGAGGTTTGGTGATAAGCTAATAACCACTTGGAGACAAATGAAAGAATCCATGAGGAAGAGGTTTGTACTAAGTCATTACCATAGAATGTTGCATCAAAGATTACAAGCTTTGTCTCAAGGAAGTAGGACCATGGAGGACTACTACATGGAGTTGGAGATGCTAATGATGAGGTTGAGCATGAATGAACACCATGAGGCAACCGAAACAAGACGAGGGTAACTCCAATCGGCCAAGGAGGGACAACCAAGCCAAATCCACGCAAACACCAAAACCGAGCAGTAAGATTGATCCTAAACCATTTAGAGCTTCTGATATTGTGTGTTTTAAGTGTTAGGGCCGAGGACATATTATCAACCAATGCCAACTGAAGAACAGTGGAGAGTTGAAATCCGATAATGATGAAGCTGAAGCCGAAATTGAGCATGAAGAAGAAATTGAAGAAGAATAATATGATGAACCCGTGACTCAAAAAGCTTAAAGGGACAAACTAAGCTTGGTAGCAAGAAGGGTTTTGACCATGTACAAGGATAAAGATCTAGTGCAAAGGGAAAACATCTTCCATACTAGTTGTGATATCCAAGGTAAAATTTGTAGTATGATAATTGATAGTGGAAGTTATGCCAGCGTTATTAATACTGTTGAAGTGGAGAAGTTAGGTTTATCAACAATCATACATCCATAACCATATAGACTTCAATGGCTTAGTGATTGTGGATGGATGAAGGTAAATAGATAAGCTAAGGTAAAATTTAGTGTTGATAATGATGTGGATGAGGTTGTGTGTAATGTTGTACCTATGTATGTGAGACATATTTTGTTAGGGAGGCCATTGAAATTTGACAAGAATACTACACATTATGGTCAAGAAAATTCTATTTTGTTTTGTTTTAAAAGCAAGAAGATTAAGCTTGAGCCTTTAACACTAAGAGATGTATGGAGATCAAATGCAAATGTAACAAAGGAGGGAGGTCAAGCGGTAAAGCGAAAAGTCCATTATGCCACCCACGACTTCAACAAGTATTCAATAGAGCAAGGCCAAGCATCATCACTCAGGTAAGCTGCCTAAACCCGAGAGTGAGAAGAAAAAGAAAGAGAAACCTGAGAGTGAAAAAGAAAAGAAAGAGAAGAAAAAGAAAATTTTTTATCTTAGCCAAAGTGGGATTAAAAAGGCATTTTTGAGTAATATACCTATATTGGTCATGATGTATAAAGATGCCGATTTAAATCATCTAGCTAACCTTAAAGAGCTTGGAGTGTCGAATTCTATATCTTCACTTTTACAAGAATTTGATGATGTCTTACCAATGGAGATTCCTAGTGGTTTACCACCTTTTCAAAGGATTGAACATCAAATCAATTTTATTCCTGGAGCCACAATTCCTAATAGGCCTGCATATAGAAGTAATCATGAGGAACAAAGGAACTTCAATACTAGGTAAGTGAGTTATTTCAAAAATGTTACATTAGAGAAAGTATGAGTCCATGTGCTGTACCTGTGTTATTAGTGCCTAAGAAAAATGGTTCATGGCGTATGTATGTAGATTGTAAGGCTATTAGTAACATAACTATTAAGTATAGACATCCTATTCCTATATAAGACGATATGCATAATGAATTATATGATGCATGCATATTTTAAAAAATTGACCTTAGGAGTGGGCATCATCAAATAAGAATGAAAGAGGGAGATTAGTGGAAAACAACATTTAAGATAAAATATAGTCTCTATAAGTGGTTAATAATGCCTTTTGGGTTAACTAATGCACGTAGCACTTTCATGAGACTAATGAACCTTGTCATGCATCCATTCATAGGAAAATTTATGGTTGTATACTTTGATGATATTCTTGTATATAATAGAAACATAGATGATCATGCATGACACCTTAGGTTAGTTTTGGAAGTACTTAGGAAGGAAAGATTGTTTGCTAGTATTAAAAAGTGTGATTTTTGCCAAAATGAGCTTGTATTTTTACGATTTGTTATGAGTGCTGTAAGAATTAAAGTTGACCAATCTAAGGTCAAAGCAATCCAAAAGTGGCCGACACCTACTATTGTCACCTAGGTAAGAAGT
Source organism: Ziziphus jujuba (assembly GCF_031755915.1). Classification (NCBI taxonomy): domain Eukaryota; kingdom Viridiplantae; phylum Streptophyta; class Magnoliopsida; order Rosales; family Rhamnaceae; genus Ziziphus; species Ziziphus jujuba. The sequence continues at coordinate 21,029,149 of NC_083379.1, read as the reverse complement.
TTTCATGGTTTGGTTAGCTTTTATAGGAAATTTGTTAAGGATTAGTACTATTGTAGCACCATTGAGGAAAATTGTCAAGAAGAACATGGGATTCCAATGGGGAGAAGCACAATAGAAGTCTTTTAATTTATTAAAGGAAAAATTAACTAATGATCCTTTATTGGTATTACTAAATTTTTCTAAGACTTTTGAAATTGAATTTGATGCTTCAAGTATAGCTATTGAAGTTGTGTTGATGCAAGAAGGAAGACCTATAGCATACTTTAGCGAAAAGTTGAATGGGCGGCATTGAAGTATCCAACATATGAAAAAAAGATGTATGCTTTAGTTCAAGCTTTGGAGACATGACAACGTTACTTGATACCAAATGAATTTGTGATTTACACAGATCATGAATCTTTAAAGCATACAAAGGGCAAGGAAAGCTTAACAGATGGCATGGAAGGTGGATTAAATTCATCGAGACTTTTCCTTATATCATCCGCTACAAGAAAGGTAAAAAGAATGTGGTGGCCGATGCTTTATCCCGAAGGTATGTTTTGTTTTCAACTTTAGATGCTAGATTGCTTGATTTTGAACAGTTAGAGGAAATTTATGATCATGATAGTGACTTTGATGAAATATATAGAAATTTTACTAAATATGGCTATGGTAAATTCTATATATTTAAGGGCTATTTGTTTTGGAAAAGTCAACTTTGTGTGCCTTGTAGTACTCGAAAGTTGTTAGTCAAGGAAGGTCATGGTGGGGACTTAATGGGACACTTTGGTGTAGTAAAAACTATGTTCATATTGCAAGAACATTTCTATTGGCCGAATATGAAGAGAGATATGGAGAGAATTTGTGAAAGGTGTTTTACATGTAGGAGGTCAAAATCAATGAATTTTGTACTTGGATTACTCTAGTCTAGGATGAGAAAAGATTCAATTTTTGTGATTCTTGATAGATTTTCTAAGATGGAACACTTCATTGCTTGTAATAAAATTGACGATGCATCTCACGTAGCTAATTTATTCTTTATGGAAGTGGTAAGACTTCATGGTATGCCTAAGACTATTGTTTCTGATAGGGATGCTAAGTTCTTGAGTTATTTTTAGAAAACAATGTGGGCTAAGTTAGGCACTAAACTTTTATTTTCAACTACTTGTCATCCACAAACCGATGGTCAAACTGAAATTTTAGAACTTAGGAAGAATGTTTACCGCATGTTAAATTTGCTTATAATAGAATCATATATTCTGCTACTAAATATTCACCATTGGAAATTGTTTATGGTTTGACTACTTTAACTCCATTAGATTTAATAGCGTTGCCTTTATGTGAACATGCTAATCTAGATGGAAAACAAAAAGCTAAATTTGTTAAGTAGATTCATGAGAAGACTAAAACAAATATTGAAAGGCAGACTGAGCAATACGTAAAAGTTGCTAATGAAGGCAGGATCAATGTAGTGTTTGAACCAGAAGATTTGGTTTGGTTGCACTTAAGAAAAGAGAGGTTTCTTAACTAGTATAAGTAAAAAATTATGCCATGAGGGGATGGACCATTTCAAGTTTTGGAGAAAGTTAATGAAAATGCCTACAAGCTTTACTTACCAGGTGAGTATAATGTGAGTGCTACCTTTAATGTTGCTGATTTATCTTCTTCTTTTTTTCTGCAACTGATGACTTTGATTTGAAGACAAATCACTTTTAAGAGGAGGAGAATTATAAGAACCCACTTACACCCATGCAAACTATAATTTGCTAGGGTACTGATCTTGTGCAGCTGAAGTTCGAGCCATTTTTACTTGAAGATTTTAAGCCCGTCTAATGGACCCGGAAGGTGTTTTGGTATATGTGAGGACTTCGAGTAGCAAAGATGTTTTGTTAGCTTATGAATGTGATTGAGCCCACCAAGAGACCATGAAATCATGCCAAGACAGTAGCAAGGATGTCCAAGTATATCATTTATGCACACACTTTAACATTGGCCGAATTATGCATGTTAGGCGTTAGGAAAGAGTTATCTTATAGTCCAAACAAGTTTTGATCATTCCATTCAATGACAACATTTGAGGACTAGTTCTAATCCTATTTGGCATCCTACATAGTATATTGGATCTTATTTGGAGCCTAAATTAGTGGTGATTGGACAAGGAGAGCTTATTTGGATAGCTAGTCTTCTACTTTCGAAATCTAAAATTTGACTTTTGTTTTATGAAATAGTCTTTTATTTTACTTTTTATTTAATTATTTATTGGACAGATTTATTTAGGAAAGTTGATATTTTAATATTTTGATTGTAAATTAATTAATTCTATTTTCAAAATTAAGGAATTAATTAATACAAATTGGATTAGGAAAGTTAAGTGAAATTCAGCCATACCATTGTTTCAACACTTTTGGCCGATTTTACCTAATGTTTTTAGGATTTTATTTTTGTAACTCAAACATATTTAAAGGTTTATTTTCTTAATAATCTTTCTTTTATTTGGACATCTAGAACTCTATTAAAGAACTAGTATTCAAGTTTAACTTATCAATAGGACATTCCATAACCTATTGTGGCATCTTTGATATACCAAGGTTTCTAATAACAAGTTTATTAGGGATCAATGTAACCATTAGAATCTGAACTTAATTTCAATATGGGCTAATATAATATGAGTTTAGGAGCAAGTCGACCTTGGTTCGTATCAACATCTATGATGAGAATCTGCCTAAGCCCGCACAACTTACAACTCGCTGTGGTGCTGAGTCAATACGGATGAAGACCAGGGCAATCACTAGAGCTCAAGCCAATACATTTAAGGAAAAACTGGGAGCATTTATATAAGAAGTAGTTAATTCTGAAAAGAGCTTGTCCATACCCGAAGATATAAAGCCTATTCTAAGCATCCGAGTGGTGGAAGCCGATACGGACCCATATAGCTGTTTTCGTGCAAATTTGGACTTGGGGCAGCAAGGAATGGTTCTAACACTTCATGAAAGCAATGAATATCACTAAGAGGACATGGAATCCAGCCAAGGCAGGATCGAATGCATCTAAAAAGGACTTGTATGGATAGCATCTCAATTTGGCTGAAAATGTGCCGTTTAGCCGCTGACTTTGACTTTTCTTCTTGTTTGACTTATTCCAATCAAGAGGCAACGTGTGGGAATCATTATTAATCATATTTGGCATCCTAAATGGCATATGGAAGCTGATTTAGAGTGTAAACAAGCTAGAGATTTGTCAAAGATACCTTAGTAGTCAAACTAGCCAACTAGTTTCCTAATTTGATTTTGACTTTTTGTTTTAGGAAATTAGTTTTTTATTTGGCTTCAATTCATTTATTTGCTGGAAAAATCAACTTAGGATAGTTATTATTTTAATTATTTTCATTGTAAATTAATTAATTCCTAATTCAAAATAAAAGAATTAATTAATCCAAATTAGATTAGGAAAGGAGGTGAATTTCGATCAAGCTAGGTTTCTTATTCTTTGGTGACCGGTTTTACCTAGATAATTAGGATTTTATTTTGAACTTTTTAACCTATTTAAGGGCTTGTTTTATCAATAATATTCAGTACATTATTCATACAGAAAATCTGAACACCTAAATCACCATTAGTAAATGAGTGTTTTAATTTGACTTATCAAAAGGATATCCATCACCTATTGTGATGTCTTCATTATACCAAGGTTTCTAATCACAGGTTGGTTAGGGATTAAGGTGACCATTATAACTTGAACATAATTAGATCCAAGCTAATATAAAATGGGTTTAAGCGTAGGTCGTCCTAGGTTCATATCATTTGGTATCAGAGACAAATTTTGTTCAGGTTTAATCTATCTTTATTTGCGTTATTTGTTTTTTTATGTTGTTCTATAATTTTAGCATTAGGTTAATGTTGCTTCTATTATCACACACGTTCTGCAAGTTTTTTTTGTTTTTTTTTTAAATTCATTGCTAGTGAAATTAGGTTTTCCTTGTTTTATCGTAATTTTTTTTCCTAGTTTGTTGGTTGTTTTTCATATTTGTTATTGTTAATTTAGTTATTGTGATTTTTTTATTTTTTGTTTCAGTCTTAAATATTTTCATTCATATATTAAAAAAAAAGTGTGTTTGCAGTAACATATAAAAAGAAAAGAAAAAGAAACTGCACATTTGTATTTTGCTTTGGAGGGTCACGGGTTGGTGATTATTTGGTGTTGGAATTGCAATTTTCATATTCATTCTTCTATTGCAGTTGTCTTATGTTCTGTGAGTAACCAAAAAAAAAAAGAAAAAAGAAAAAAAGCCGAATATAAAAACAAAATCGGTTTGTTGAATTTGGTGTTGAAATTTGTTGCTGAAAATTTCTTGGAGCTACTGATTTGTTGATTATTTATTCAATATTTGGAGTTGCTGGAGAATTATTTTTGTTGTTGGATAATTGAATTTTGGGTGCTTAAATTATTTGGATTAAAATTAGTTAAAGGATTTGATATAAAACTAGAATTACAAGAACAACAACCAACACTATTCTTTAATTTTGATCGAATTGATTCTTATTCGTGTTTGAAATTCTCTCTCTAAATTTTTATTCTTGAATCTTTAATTTCTTACCATCTAGTCCAGTTCTTACTGATTCCAAAAATTTTCTTGTACGTTGTCTTATTTTTGCTTAGAAAAGCCGAAGTTTAGGTATTTTAAATTCATTTGGTATTACTTGCTTTTTGTTACTGTTTTGTTAATAAGATTAATTAAAATATACTTATGATCTAATTATTATTTTTTGGGTGTTTTAATTAGCACTTTGAGATAATTCTTTGAATGGAAAAAGACAAGAGAGTGTGAGCATAAAAGAGGGTAAAAGCCGAAACTAATGTGCAAACACAAGTATTGAGACCTTGATTGAGTGAAACATATAAGGGAGTGAATTTGGTGAGGTCCTATTTTATTTTTGTGTTATTCATACTAACATGGTAGATTCCAAGGTGAGAAGAGGAGATCCACCATTGAGAATTGATGAAGAAGAGTCTGTAGGATTCAAAGGAGATTCTTGAGCTATGGGGAGCAGAGATGAGCACACGGACACAAGAGCCATCTTATAACAATTACAGCGGATGAATGCTCAATTTGATCACATAAATCAAAGGATGGAAAGGTTAGAAACATCACAAGGAGGGCAAATACAAGGTTTCATGCTCATGGAGGACGAGGTCGAGGTTGAGGAGGCCGAGGGAGATTTAGAGAAGAATTCAGGGAAGGCAATTTTGGAGATGACTTGGATGAGGGATATGATGAAATTTTTGAACCTCAAGGAAGGCCAATCCATGGGAGACCAGCAAGGAATGAAGATGATGATCTTGGAAATATCAAGGTAAACATACAACCTTTCATGGAAAAAATTGATCCGGAGGCTTACTTGGAATTGGAGGAGCGTATGGAGATGATTTTTTATTGTCACAATTATTCGGGGCCTAAGAAGGTTAAATTGGCAGCAATGGGGTTTGGACATTATGCACTCAAATGGTGGACTAGTGAGAAAAATGTCTGAAGGAGAGTAGGTGATGAATTGATTTCTACATGGCGACAAGTGGAAGGAACCATGAGGAAGCGATTTGTACCATCACACTATCATAGGTTGCTACATCAAAGACTTCAATCTTTATCTCAAGGAAATAGGTTCGTGGAGGATTATTACATGGAGATGCCGATGCTTATGATGAGATTAAGCATGAATGAAGATAGAAAAGCAACCATGGCAAGGTTTTTATGTGCTTTGAATCGTGAGATAGCCAATCAACTAGAATTGCTACAATATGTGGAATTGGAGGAGATGTTGCATGTGGCTATTAAACTTGAGCAACAATTCAAAAAGAGGGGTACAAGCTCATGGTTGGAGGAGTTTCAAGCAGTGGGAGGTCAAATCCAAGTGCTTGGAGAAGTAATCCCACCTTTGAAGCAAGACAAAAGCCAAAACTTGGAGAAGAAAGCACCACTCCACCAAAAAGGGAGTCCAAAACCGAATCTGTCCAAGCACACAAAAATGAAGATAAATATGATCCTAAACCTTCTAGAACTCTTGAAATTATGTGTTTTAAATGCCAAGGATGAGGACACATTGCTCAATGCCCAAATAGGAGAATCATGGTGCTGAAAGGTAATGGTGAACTAGAATCCGAAAATGAGGAAAGTGGGGGAGAGGTCGAATTGGATGATGAAGAACTTTGAGGGGATGAGCATGAGGAATTTGAAGCAATCCAACCTTCAAGGGCTAAATTGAGCTTAGTTGTAAGGAAGGTCCTTACTGTATACAAAGATGAGGATCAAATTCAAAGAAAAAACATCTTCCACACCCGATGCGAAACTCAAGGTAACATATGCAGTGTGATTATAGATGGTGGAAGTTGTGCAAATGTAATTAGTAGCATGGTAGTTGATAAATTAAGCTTAAAAACTATTAAACATCTAGAACCATATAAATTACAATGGCTTAATGATAGTGGAGAGATGAAAGTAAGTAAACAAGCCAAAGTAAAAATGTTGTGTGATGTTGTGCCTATGCATGCTTGTCATATATTGCTGGGGAGGCCATGGAAATTTGATAAAGATTCCATACATTATGGGAGACAGAACTCCATTGTTTTAAATTTAAAGCCAAGAAGGTTAAGCTAGAGCCATTGACCCCGAATGAAGTTTTTAGAGACCAATTACAAATGCAATAAAGGAGGGAAGCTGAGAGGCTAAAAAAGAAGACTAGTAAAAAAAAAAAAAATTACTAGAGCTCAAGCCAAGAAGTTTGAGGAAAACCTGGGAGAACTTATACAGGGAATAGTTAATAAGAGCTTGTCCATACCTGAAGATACAAAGCCTGTTCTAAGCATCCGAGTGGTTGGAACCGATATGGACCCAAGTAGCTATTTTTGTGCAAATTTGGACTTGGAGCAGCAAGGAATGGTTCCAAAACTTTATGAACTCAATGAATATAATTAAGAGGACATGGAATCCAGCCAATTCAAAATCAAAAGCATCTAAAAAGGACTTGCACGGACAACATCTCAATTTGGTTCAAAATTTGCTGTTTAGCCGCGAGCTTTGACTTTTCTTCTTGTTTGACTTATTCCAATCAAGGGGCAATGTGTGGGAATCATTATTAATCATAGCTGGCATCCTACATGGCATATGAAAGCTGATTTTGAGCCCAAACAAGCTGGAGATTGGTCAAAGATACCTTAGTAATAAATTAGTCAACTAATTTCCTAATTTGATTTTGACTTTTTGTTTTAGGAAATTAATCTTTTATTTGGTTTGTATTTATTTATTTGCTGGAAAATTCAACTTAAGAAAGTTATTATTTTCATTATAAATTCATTAATTTCTAATTCGAAATAAAGGAATTAATTAATCAAAATTAGATATGGAAAAAAGGTGAGTTTCGACCAAGCTAGGTTTCCTATTCATTGGTGGCCGATTTTACCTAGATAATTAGGGTTTTATTTTGTAACTTTTTAGCTTATTTAAGGGCTTGTTTTATCAATAATATTTAGTATATTATTCATACAGAAAATTATTTGTGAGATTGAATTCTCTTTGTTCTTGTTGAACACTTAAAACACCATTAGTGAATGAGTGTTTTAGTTTGACTTATCAATAGGATATCCATCACCTATTATGGTGTCTTCATTATACCAAGATTTCTAATCACAGGTTGGTTAGGGGTTAAGGTGACCATTAGAACTTAAACATAATTAGATTCGGGCTAATATAATACGGATTTAGGCGTAGGTCGTCTTAGATTCGTATCAATCTATCTTAGAACTTAGCTTGCCTATTTCATGGAATTGTTAATGTAAATCATATTCTCTCTCCCACTTTTGAACTTAGGTTCATACATGTGATTAGGCTACACTATCAGTGGTTTAATTACTTAGTAGGATGCTTGGAATGATAGTTGAATTTGATTAAAAACTATGAATTGTAGGTTCTGAAATTAGTACGAAATTTATTAATTTTGATAAATTGAGAAACATCACTACTTGGATTAATTGAAATCTAATGTGTATGATGCAGTTAGTGGTGTGAATACGCTTATTTTGAAATTGTCCTCTTATTATGTGAATCTTATGGACCTTGATGAGTATCTCTTACCATAATGAGGAGCTTTACTTTTCCTTTGACAATATTTGGTCAAGCCTCATTACATTAAGAGGTTTGGATGTATTTTGAAGGAGTTAACTACTATTCTTTTTTATAAGAAGGATGACAACAAGCTGAACAAGTTTAAGCCTTTTGTTATGGTGACCAATTAAAAGGACAAATTCAAGAAAGGTTTTCGTAATGATGGCAAAGTTCTAAAGTCCAATGAGAGTAAGGACTTTGTTGCCAAGTTTTATTGGCACAAAAGGTGGCTTATCATCTGTAGGTGGAAGAAAAGAATCCTTTCCTAAATGATGTAACTTTAGCTATAATTTAGTCAACTGTTTGAAATTGATAGCTTAATAAAAGATGACAACGAATAGTAAGTCCCTCGAGACTAGCTGCTGTGAGACTTTATGTGGCATTTTATGGTATTTTGGCTTATAAGTTGCTATAGTTTAAGCCTTGTATTGTTATTATTACATATAGTTGCACCAGTATGTACCAGAATTTGTAATAATTTTTTATATTACGGCATTAATCTCTATGTTTTAGTTACACGACCTGTTTTGAGATTATAAGTATTTTGTTATCTATGATAGTGACTTCTTTTTTTATGGATATCTTGCCATTGGAAGATAAAGCTTTAGAAGAATAAAAAGGTTGATGGCTATGATGTAGATGGTGAATAGTATGATAGATATGATGGGACTAAATGGAACCTAACACCATTCATAAATTATTTGATTGAATACGATATTGATGTGTATTTTACAATACTTGGCACTCCTTAGCAAATGGCATAATTGAGAGCAGCAACTGTACTTTGATGGATATAGTGTGATGTGTGTTGGCAAATTTTAATTTGCCTTTTTTTTTTTTGTGGGTGATAAGTTATGCCTAGTTTACACCTTTTCTTGTGCATGAGGTTGTAAAGATGAGGTTATGATGTATAATTCTGATATCAAGAAGTTGGACCTTACAACTTTTACTTGTTATCTTTTTGGTTCTTGTAAAGGAACTATGGGTTCTAAATTTTATTGTCCATCTTATACCATCAAGATAGGTAAGCAAAATATGGCTATTTATTTTGAGAATGTTTCAACTTTGGTGAGAGTAAGGGTCCAAAGGTGCTTATTTTTATAGAGGAAAGTGTATTGGTTCCCACTATTAACGTCCTTACCAGAGATTTAGTTGTTTCAATAATTGTGGAACCAGTAGTCAGTCGGTATTGAACCCATTGAGATAGAATGAGATATTTTAGCTGCAGCTAATGCTGATATGTGCCTTTTGGGAAGGTCACAGAGGGTCTGGAAATCTATTATACCTGATGAATATAAGGTTTATTTGCAGGAACATGAGTTTAATATAAATGATGAATAAGATTTAGTCACTTGTAAGGAAGTCAATACGCAATTCAATATCTATTTTGGTGTAGTTACCTAAAAAGCAAACTTATTAGGTGCGAATGAGTCCATAAGAACAAGAAAGACTCTAACGATCAAGTGATCACGTATAAGGTAGACTTGTTATCGAAGAGTTTGGCCAAAAGAAGGAAATAGACTATAACAATATATTCTCTCATGTATCCATAAATGATTCTTTTACAATCATTAAAGCTATTATGGCTAATTATGATTTGGAATTGTATTATATGGATGTCAAAACTGCTTTCTTAAATGGAATTTTGTATTCGTATGTATATATATATTGTTTCAACCAGCCAGCTTCCAAGTAGTGGGGAATGAGAATTTGTTTTGTTAGCTTAAGAAATCTATTTATGATCTTAAGTAAACCTTGTGGCAGTAGTATTTCAATATTTGATGAAGTTATCACTTAGAGTAATTTTAAGGAGAATGTTGTTAATCTTCGCATGTATTTAAGGGTCAATGGGAGCAATTTAATATTTATCATATTGTATGTTAGAGACATAGTGTTGGTTTCCTCTGACACTTACCTGTTGACTGAGAGAAAACTATTGTTATGTAGCCATTTTGATATGAATGACCTTAAAGAGGTTTTATTTGTACTTGAAATGCTATTGTAATTGTCTTAATTAGAGCATATACTGGTAAAATTCTGAAAAGTTGTAATATGTATAATATCTCCTAATATGGTATTGGTGAGAAACTCTCTAAGGATCTGTGTCTAGAAAACGAGAGCGTAATAAATGGGACAAATAACAATAATCCAATATTCTTTTACATCTAGAGTTTGTCGTTCACTCAAGATTAAGCACCGCCAGATATTGTTTATGTTATGAGTGTGTTCTAGTAAATGCTTAAGTAGTTCCGGTTATGTGTAATATGAAATAACCTTATTTGTTTTGAGATCAACAAACTACTACTTTGATACAATGGGGATTTACGAGCTAGTTATGATGGCTATATATATATAGGTGATTTAAAGATCTAATTCTAGAAATGTTATTTATTATGGCAGTAAAAGTTGTTTTATTAAACATTTAGTGTTGGACAAACATTTACAGCTTCACTGATCGTATAGGCAAAGTATATGACATTTATGCCTGCGCTATGGGCTTGCCCATGGCTCACTTAGCCCGAGCTCTAAGCCAGAGCCGGAGGCAATGGATAGATCGACTCTCCTACAACCCACCCTCCCCCCCCCCCCCCCCCCCCCCCAAAAAAAAAAAAACTTATTTAGCCATTTCCTTTTTAACAGTTGGAAATATCATTTTATATAGGAGTCATAATGGGGTTTTCTTAAGCAAACTTTCATATCTTGGCTCGCCATTTGACATGCACCATCCTAGTGACATTGTTAAGAAATCCCCATGTTTGGGATCTCAAAATCCAAACTTTGAATATCTACAAAAATGCCACTAGGCCATTCTAAAGGCATAGACTGTCACACTGTCCCCCACTTTTCAGTCGATGCCCTCCTTGACATGTCCACTAACTATTCTCCAAACTTCTGCACTCTGCTTTTCACTTTTATTGGCCCAGGACTTCGTGCATGCATTCACCCAAATTCAAGCTTCCTCAAAACTTGCACCACCATGCTCTAATGATGGCAATTCCTTGCCTTCGAGGTCGTTGCATGGATCTAAAACTCTATAAATAATCCAGAGATAACCCTGACAACTGCAACAACATTAACCTTTTTTTCTCGGATGTTGCCAGTGTACCAACTATACCAATGGTACCCAAACTTAAGAGTTTCTTATGTAGCAATTCCTTCCTTTTTAAACTCCACCTCGCAAACCATCAGACCCTATTGCCATGACAAGCTAAGTTACATTTTTATCTCTTATTCCCAGGCTTGATTTCCATTTTATGATGGTAGATTGATTTCCATTTTATGATGGTGTACAAGTAGCAATTATTCAAGGCCGAATAGCTTGCAAAGTTAATAGCCTTTGTTGGATGGATAGGAGCCACGAAAATTATAGGGATTATGGAAACTCAAAAAGTCATAGGGTGAAGTCGAAGGGCACATATGGGCATGAAATGAGAATTTGCCCGAACCTATACAACCGACTACATGCTAGGGTGCTGATCCAATACAGATAAAAATCGGGCTAATCAGTAGAGAACAGGCCAAGAGATTTAAAGGCAACCTAGCTGGATTCATATAGAGAGTTAGCAATTCTCAAAAGACTTTATCCATATCCAAAGATATAAGACCCGTTTTATGCATCCAGGTGGGGAAGGTCGATATAGATCCGGGTAGCTGTTTTAGTGCAATTATGGACTTCAGACAATACAAAATGGGTTCAACACTTGTTGAAGTAAATTCATACCATTTAGAGGTCATGGAAATAATTCAAGGTAGAAGCAAAAGCAGTCAAAGAAGGTGTTTGTGCATAGGAGGAGTTTTTAGCCGAAATTGCTATTTTTGTTGCTAGTTTTACTGTATTTTACTGATTAAGCATTTTCTCTTTGTTCCAATCAAGCTCAACGTATAGGAATCATAAATAACCCTATTTGGCATCTTACATGGTAAACTATATCTGATTTGGAGTCCTTACAAGCTGAAAATTGGTCAAAGTTAACTTAGTAGTCAAACTACTTAACTAGTTTTCTAATTTAAGTTTGACTTTTTATTTTAGGGAATTAGTCTTTTATTTGGTTTTTATTTACTCATTTTCTAGACAAAAAAACTTTAAAAAGTTATTATTTTATTGTTTCCATTGTAAATCAATTAATTCCTAACTCAAAATAAAGGAATTAATTAATCCACATTAGTTTAGAAAAGTAGGTGACTTTCGGCCAACCCATTGTTTCCTTACTTCATGGCCGGTTTTACCTAGCTAAATTAGGGTTTATTGCTTTGTGAATTTAACCTATTTAAGGGTTATTTTTCAAGGGGAGTGCACCTTTAATATTATTCAGAAAATAACTTATGAGAAAGAATTCTCTTTCTTCTCTTTAAATAACTAAAACACCATTAAAGAGTAAATGTTTTAGTTTTGACTTATCAATAAAACATCCATCACCTATTGAGGCATCTTCGATATACCAAGGTTTCTAGTCATATGTTGATTAGGGGTTGACGTGACCATAAAAACTTGAACTTAATTTTTCGATTCTGGGCTAATATAATATAAGTTTAAGGGCAAGTCGACCTAGGTTCGCATCATTTGGTATAAGAGCCAAGATTTTGTTCAGGTTTAATCTATCTTATTTTCTTTATTTTGTTTTATGTTCATCTACAATTTTAGTATTAGGTTAAGGTTGCATATATTCTAGACATTTTGCATATAAAAAAAAATTCATTCATAGCCCAAATTAGGTTCCTTGTTTTACTGTATTTTTGCTTCCTAGTTCGTTGGTTGTTTTTCATCATTGTTCTTATTAATTTGGTTATTTGTTGATTTTTCTTTGCTGTTTTGATCTTAGTTATTTGTATTCTTATAGATAAAATAAAAAAAAAAAGGGAAAAAGGATTTGTGGCAACAAATTACAAGTTTGTAATTTGTGGTCTCGAGTTTGGTTTTTGTTAATGAGAATCCACCCGAACCCATACAACCGACTACCTATTAGGGTGCTGATCCTATACAGATGAAGACTGAGCCAATCACTAGGGCTCAACCCAAGAGATTTAAGGATAACCTGGCTAGCCCTATACAAGGAGTTATCAATTCTCAAAAGGGCTTGTCAATACCCAAAGATTCAAATTCTATTCTAAGCATTCAAGTGGTGGAGGCCGATATAGACCCGGGTAGCTGTTTCAGTGCAATTATGGACTCTGGGCAGCACGGAATGGGTTCAACACTTCTTGAATTCAATTAAATTCATTAAGAGGTCATGGAATCAAGACAAGGTAGAATCAAAGGCAACCAAAATGGTGATTTACACATGGAAGGACTTTTGGGCTGAAAATGCTGTATTTGCTGTTGGCTTTACTATATTTTGTTGATTTGGCATTTTCTCTTTGTTCCAATCAAGGACAATGTATAGGAATCATAAATAATCCTATTTGGAATCCTACATGCACATTGGATCTGATTTGGAGTCCTTACGAGCTGGAAATTAGTCAAAGTTAGCTTAGAATATTATTGAGAAAATACATATGAGCAAAAATTATCTTTGTTCTCTTTCAACACCTAAAACATTAAATAGAAATAAAGTGTTTTAGTTTGACTTATCAATAGGACATCCATCACCTATTGTGACATCTTCATCATATACCAAGGTTTCTAATCACAAGTTGATTAGGGGTTATGGTGACCATTAGAACTTGAAGTTAATTGTGATTCAGGTTAATATAATAAGGGTTTAGGAGTAAGTCGATCTAGGTTCGTATCATTTGGTATAAGAGCTAAGATTTTGTTCAGGTTTGATCTATCTTATTTTTTTTGTGTTAATCTATAATTTTAGCATTAAGCTAAGATTGTTCTTAGTTCATACACATTCTGCATTAAAAAAAAAAAAAAGGAAGAAAAATTTCCTAGTCAAATCAGGTTTCCTTGTTTCACCATATTTTGGTCTCCTAGTTTGTTGGTTCTTTTTCATTATTGTTCTTGTTAATTTGGTATATTGTTGATTTTTCTTGCTGTTTTAATCCTTGTTAGTTGCATTCATTTTTCAAAAAAAAAAAGAAAGAGAAGAAAAAAGAGATTTGGAAGCATATTGCATAAATTCTAAAAATTGTGCAACTTGTTTTTGTTTGGAGTGTGGTCTCGGGTTCGGTGGTATTTTGGGTGTTGTAATTGCAATTTTTTGTTGTTGATTTTGCTACTGGATTGATTTTATATTCTATGATAAAAAAAAAAGAAGATAAAAAAAAATTCACAAAAGGTCGATTTGTTGAAAATATTAAGTTTGAATTTGTTGAGTTGGGAAAAAATTTGAAATTGTGCTATTTAGATCTGCTAGATATTCTATACTATTGATGGATATTTAAATTTTGAGTGTTTAAATTGATTGGATTGAAATTAGTTAAAGGAATTGAGACAAGACTTAAATTGCAAGAACAACAACCACCAAGTATTCCATATTTGCTAGTTGATTTATCTTGTTTTTGCTTAGAAAGGCAGAGACTAGGTTCTATCAATCCTCTTGGTATTTGCTTATTTTTCCTTGCTGTTTTATTGATAAGTTTAAATTAAGGTACACCTGTGATCTAGTTTCTGTTTAAATGTATTTTAATTAGAACTTTGAGTTAGTTTTTTTAGTGGAAAAAGGCAAGAGCATGTAAGCTTAAATGATGGTTAAAAGCCGAAACTAGTGTAAAAAGATAAATGTCAAGACCTTGTTTGAGTGAAACACGTGAGGGAGTGAATTTGTTAAGGATATTTTTTTGTATTATCTTTACTAACATGGAAGATTCAAGGATGAGGAGAGGAGATGGATCATTAAGAATTGATGAAGAAGAATCTATAGGGTTCAAAGGTGATTCAAGAGCAACGGGAAGTGGAGGCAAAACTACCGACATGATGGCGGTCTTAGAACAATTACAGCGGATGAATGCTCGATTTGATCATCAAGATCAAATGATGGATAGGTTAGAAACATCAAAAGGTGGGCCGAATATAAGGTTTGATGTACATGGAGGCCGAGGTCAAGGTCGAGGAGGCCGAGGGCAACCTAGAGAGGAATTCGAGGAAGGTAATTTTGGAGATAATCTTGAAGAAGAAATTGATGATATTTTTGCACTCCAAGGAAGACCAACCCGTGGGAGACCCACAAGGAATGAGGATGATGATCTTAGAAATATTAAGGCTAACATACCAACTTTTATGGGAAAAAGTGATCCGGAGGCTTACTTAGAATGGGAGGAGCGAATGGAGATGATATTCGACTGTCATAGCTATTTGGAGGGTAAAAAAGTTAAATTGGAAGCTTTGAAATTTGGCCATTATGCATCCAATGGTGGATAAATGAGCAAATTACCAGAAGAAGAGTAGGTAATGAATTGATTACTACTCGGCCACAAATGAAGGGAGCCATGAGGAAGCGATTTGTACCGACTCATTATCATAGGTTGGTACATCAAAGGTACAATCTTTATCTCAAGAAAATAGGACCGTGGAAGATTATTACAAGGAGATGGAGATGCTCATGGTGAGACTGAGTATGAATGAGGATCATGAGGCAACCATGGCAAGGTTTTTGCGAGGTTTGAATCGAAAGATAGCCAATCAAGTAGAGCTACAACAATATGTAGAATTGGAGGAGATGTTTCATGTGGCCATCAGGATCAAAAATCAAATCAAGAGGAGGGGTACAAGCTCACAGTTTGGAGGTGGTACAAGAAGTGGGAGGACAAATCCAATGTTGGGAGAAGCAATCCCACATATGACAAGAAACCAAAACCAAAGCTAGGTGAGGAAAGCAGCAATCAGCCAAAAAGGGAAGCCAAGGCTGAATCTATCCAAGCACCAAGCAATGAAGGTAAATGATACGAACCTAGTACCACCTGCTCCTAAACCCATATTATATTAGCCGGATTTAATGATGTTCAAGTTCTAATGATCACCTTGACCCCTAACCAACCTGTGATTAGAAACTTTGGTATATAATGAAGATGCCATAATAGGCGATGGAAGACCTATTAATAAGTCAAACTAAAACACTCATTCACTAATAGTGTTTTAAGTATTCAAAAGAATAAAGAGAATTCAATCTCACAAATAATTTTCTATATAAATTCAAGCTTAATTCTTATTGAAAAATAAGCCTTTAAATAGGCTACAAAGTTACAAAATAAAACCCTAAAATCAAAAGGGAAAACCGACCATGCAAAGTAGTTTCCTATGGTGGCCGAAATTCTCACTCCTTTCCTACTCTAATTTGGATTAATTAATTTTTTTTATTTTGAATTAGGAATTAATTAATTTACAATAAAAATAATAAAATAATAACTTTCCTAAACTTATTTGTCAAGCAAATAAATAAATAAAAAACAAAAAGTAATGCTAATTTCCTAAAACAAAAAGTAGAATCAAATTAGGAAACTAAAATACTAGTTTTTTGACTAAGTTGACTTTGCCCATTCTTTAACCACTTTGAGCTCAAAATCAGCTTCAATATGCTTTTTAGGATGCCAAATAAGCTGACCATGAAGTCCCACATGTTGTCCTTGCTTGGAAGAAAAAGAAAAAGCCAACTCAACAAAATATAGTAAAGTGAGCAAGAAAACAACAAAAATTTGGCCAAACTTCTCCTTATGCACACACCCCTCTTTTGAATGGTTTTGAAGCTGCCTTGACTTTATTCCATATCCTCTTAGACATATTAATTGAATCCATGAAGCATTGGACCCATTTCATGCTACCCAGACTCCTTAAAGTTACCAAAATCGCTACCCGGGCTGTATCGACTCCCATAACTTGTATGGTCAAAACAGGTCTTGGTCCTTTGGGAATAAACACACCCTCTTGAGAATGGATTATGCACTGGATAAAGGTAGTAAAGTGTTCCCTAAACCTCTTAGCTTGAGCTCTAGTGATTGGCTCGGTCTTCATCCGTATCGGGTCCCAGTGGGTTGTTGATTCTACAGGCTCGGGCGGATTCACATCATTACCCTCCTCTTTAAAAGGATTTTCCCTCAAATCAAAGTCATCACCTACAGAAAAAGGAGACAAATCAGCAACATTGAATATAGCACTAACATTATACTCACCCGGTAAATCAAGTTTGTAAGCATTGTCATTTATCCGCTCCAAAACTTGAAAAGGTCCATCTCCTCTCGGCATCAGTTTTGATTTCCGCTATTCGGAAAACCTTTCATTCCTCAAGTGCAATCAAACCTAATCCCCAGGTTCAAAGACAACCTATTTTCAGCCTTGGTTAGCAATCCTTGCATATTGCTCGGTCCTCCTTTCAATATTTGCCTTGGTCTTTTCATAAATCTGCTTTACAAAATTAGGTTTTTGTTTTCCATCTAGATTAGCACGTTCACTTAAAGGTAAAGGTGTTAGATCTAATGGAGTCAAAGGATTAAAACTATCAAAAAACTTCAAAAGGAGTAAAATTAGTTTCTGAATGTAAAGAAATTTTATAAGCAAAGTCAACATGTGGCAAACAATCCTCCCAATTTCTCAAATTTCTACTAATTAATGCTCTCAACAATGCAGACAAAGTCCTATTTACTACTTCGGTTTGTCCATCAGTTTGTAGATGACAAGTAATTGAAAATAATAACTTAGTACCTAACTTAGGCCACAAAGTTTTCCAAAAATAACTTAAGAACTTAGCATCCCTATCTAAAACAATAGTCCTAGGCATTCCATGTAACCTCATAATTTCTTTGAAAAATAAATTAGCAACATTAGATGCATCATCAGTTTTATTACATGCAATAAAATGTGCCATCTTAGAAAATCTATCCACAATAGCAAATATTGAATCCTTACCTATCCTTGACCTAGAAAAACCAAGAATAAAATCCATAGACAAATCTACCCAATGATGTGAAGGAATTGGTAAAGGATGGTACAATCCGTGCGGTCTCAATGTGGACTTGGTCTTTCGACATTTCAAGCACCTTTTACATATTTTCTCAACATCTCTCTTCATGTTAGGCCAATAAAAATGTTATTACAGCAAGGATAAAGTTTTTAAAACACCAAAATGTCCCATTAAACCACCCCCATGACCTTCTCGAACTAGTAATTCCCTAATGCTACAATTAGGCACACAAAATTTGTTTTCCTTAAACCAATACCCCTCAAATATGTAAATTTATTAAATCCATGTTTCAACCAGGTCCTAAATATTTCCCCAAAGTCACTATCATGCTCATAAAGTTCCTTTCATTGTTCAAAACCAAGCAATCTAGCATCTAAGGTAGGAAAGAGAACATACCTTCGGGATAATGCATCGGCAACCACATTTTTCTTACATTTTTTGTAGCTGATCACATATGGAAAGGTCTCAATAAATTCAATCCACTTGGCATGCCTTTGGTTGAGCTTCTCTTGACCTTTAATGTGCTTTAAAGATTCGTGAATCCCAAATTCTTTTGGCATGAGATAGTGCTGCCACGTTTCCAAAGCCCTCACCAAAGCATACATCTCCTTGTCATATATCGGGTAGTTTAATGTAGCTCCATTTAATTTCTCACTAAAGTAGGCTATGGGCCTTCCTTCTTACATTAATACAGCTCCAATACCTACACCCATCACATTCAATTTCAAAAGTCTTAGAAAAATTTGGTAAAACAAATAAAGGTGCATTACACATTTTTTCTTGTACTTCCCCCCATTTAAAGCCAACATTCTTCTTTACAACTTCATTCAAAAGTGCCGCGATGGTGCTAAAGTCCTTGAAAAATATTCGATAAAAGCTTGCCAAAGCATGAAAGCTCCTCACTTGAGTGATAGATGTTGGTGTCGGCCACTCCTTGATTGCTTAAACTTTAGATTGATCAACTTTGATTCGTGTAGCACTTACTACAAATCCTAGGAAAACAAGCTCATCTTTGCAAAATTCACACTTTTTCACGTTAGCAAACAACCTTTCTTCCTAAGGATATTTAAAACTTACCTAAGGTGGTCTACATGCTCATCCAAGTTTCGGCTATATACTAAAATTTCATCAAAGTACACAACCACAAATTTACCAATAAATGGACACATAACATGATTCATAAGCCTTATAAAAGTACTAGGTGTACTAGTTAAACCAAAAGACATCACTAACCATTCATACAGTCCATATTTAGTTTTAAATGCAGTCTTTCATTCATTACTTTCTTTCATCCTAATTTGATGGTATCCACTCCTAAGATCAATTTTAGTAAACAAGCAAGCACCATGCAATTCATCAAGCATATCATCTAATCTAGGAATTGGATATCTATATTTAATGGTGATATTATTTATAGCCCTACAATCAACACACATTCTCCAAGAACCATATTTTAGGCACTAATAAAATAGGAACAGCACATGGACTCATACTCTCACAAATATAACCTTTATCAAGTAACTCACTTACCTGTTTTTGTAACTCCTTTGTTTTTTCGGGATTGCTTCTATATACAGGTCTATTTGGTATGGCAGCCCCTTGGAACAAAGTTAATTTGATGTTCAATCCCTCTAATTGGTGATAATCCCTTTGGGATTTCATCCCGAAAGACATCTTCAAAATCTTGCAAAAGAGAAAAAAATGAACTTGACAATTCAAGTTCTTCAAGGTTAGCTTGATCATTAAAATAATTATCTTTATAAATCATGACCAGCAATGGTTTCTTACTCAAGATAGCTTTATTTACATCTCCAAAACTCAAATCAAAATTTTTATTCTTTCTTTCTTTCATTTCTTTTCCTCTCTTTCTCTCTCGGCCATAACACATTTTTCCTCACTCATGGGTTTCTCATTATTTTTCACTCCAATTTTAGCCTTCTCTTGTTTTTCCACTCAAGTTGGGCTTTATAACACTTAACTGGTTGGTCTTGCATGGCTTGGACTCCTTAGATGGGTGTTGTTTCCATGGGGGCCATACTAGTCCTGTCCTTAAGTTGTTCGGCCATCCTCCTTTGTTGTATTTGAATTTGATCTTTGTACACCTCTTTAGGAGTTAATGCCTCTAGCTTGACCTTTTTACCTTTAAATCTAAACCTACCATAATGAATGGCATCTCTATCAAATTGCCAAGACCTACCAAGTAAAATATATCCCGCATGCATAGGCACAACATCACACAAAACCACATCCACATATTTATCAATGCTGAATTTTACTTTGGCTTGTTTATTTATTTTCATCTCACCACTATCATTTAGCTATTGTACTCTATATGGTTCTGGATGTTTAATAGTTGTTAATCCTAATTTATCTACCACAGGATTACTAGTTACATTGGTACAACTTCCACTATCAATAATCATACTACAAATCATACATTGATTTCACATTCGGTGTGGAAGATGTTCTCTCTTTGAATTTCATCCTCATCTTTGTATGCAGCCAGCACTCTCCTAGAAACCAAGCTTAATTCAGTATGGGAAGCTTTCAAAGTTTCTGCCTCACCTTCAAGCTCTTCCTCTTCCTCTTGCTCAGTTTCACGCTCACTTTCTTCACTTTCCAACTCTAGCTCATCATTGCCTTTTAACACCATGATCCTTCTATTCGGGCATTGGCTAGTGATATATCCTCATCCTTGGCACTTAAAATAAATAATTTCTCTTGATCTTGAAGGTTTAGGATCAGATTTTACCTTATTTTTATGTGCTTGGACAGATTCGGCTTTAAGCTCCTTTCTTGGCCAATTGGTGCTTTCTTCTCCCACCTCCGGCTTTGGCTTGCATTCATAGCTTAGATTGTTTCTCCAGCCACTTGGAATTGATCTTCCACTATTGGAAACTCCTCCAAACTATGAGCCTACACCCCTTCTCTTGAATTGATGCTCCAATTTAATAGCCACATGCAACATCTCTTCCAATTCCACATATTGTTGCAATCTTAGTTGGCAGGCTATCTCACGATTTAAACCACCAAGGAATCTTGCCATGGTTGCTTCTCTATCCTCATTCATGTTTAACCTCATCATGAGCATCTCCATCTCCTTGTAATAATCCTCCATAGACCTACTTCCTTGAGATAGGGATTAAAGCCTTTGATGCAGCAACCTATGATAATGTGATGGTACGAACCGCTTCCTCATGGCTCCTCTCACCAACTCTCCTTCGGGTGTTTTTCTCATTGGTCCACCATTGGAGTGCATAATGACCAAACTCCATGGCTGCCAACATCACCTTCTTGGCGTTCGAATAATTATGACAATAAAATATCATCTCCATTCTCTCCTCTCATTCCAAATATGCTTCTGGATCACTTTTTCCCATGAAAGGTGGAATGTTTACCTTGATGTTCCCAAGATCATCAACTTCATTCCGTGTTGGTCTCTCATGGATTGGCCTTTCTTGAGGTTCAACAATTTCATCAAACCTGATACGAATCTAGGATGACATGCTCCTAAACCCGTATTATATTAGCCCGGATCTTAATTAAGTTCAAGTTCTAATGGAATTGACCTCAATCCCTAACCAACCTGTGGTTAGAAACCTTGGTATAATGTAGACACCACAATAGGGGATGGAAAACCTATTGATAAGTCAAGCTAAAACAACCAATTCTCTAATGGTGTTCTCAAAGAACAAAGAGATAATTAATCTCACAAGTATTGTCTCAATCAAATCAAAGTTGTATTCTTATTGAAAAATAAGCCTTTAAATAGGCTTTGAAAGAAATAAAATAAACCCTAAAAACCCTAGCAAAAACAGGCCACACAATGAAGAATTCTAGCTTAACCGAATCTTTCCTTTTCCTAGTCTAATTAATTAATTCCCTTATTTTCAATTAGGAATTAATTAATTTACAAACAAAATAATAAAATAGAAAAAACTTTCCTAAACTTACTTGTCCAGCAAATAAAATAAATAAAAACCCAAAAAAGAAAAAGAAAAAAAAAAGTCAATCGCAAATTAGGTAATGAGTTGACTTTGACATTTAGGCTGAATTATGTCTTCAACCGAGCTAACTCATGACCGAGCTTGTCTTCCATCCAAGTTAGCTTGTGTCCAAACATGCCTTTCATCTGAGTTAGCTTGTGTCCGAACTATATAGTTGGACAACAATAAGATGTCCGAAATAGTTGAACAAGAGTCAGATGTCCAAGATAGTTGATAGCCGAGGTGGAATGTTATCCGAGGTATGAATGTGCTGTTGATGTCCAAAGGAACTGGTGTTGCCCAAGACATGGATGGACTGATGTTGTCTGAGGTAAAATGCTCCCCGAGGTGTGGATGTCCTCCGATGTATGGATGCACTCCGAGGTATCCGAGGTATGGTTGCCCTCCGAGGTATGGATGTCCTTCGAGACATGGATGGATGTGTGGACACGGACAGAATCACATCAAAACCCCTCATCCAAGTCATCTCCAAAGTTACTTCCCCCGAATTCCTCTCTTGGTCGCCTTTGGCGTCCTCGACCTTGACTTCATCCTCCATGAGCATCTAGTCTTATATTCGGCACTCTTTGGGATGTTTCTAACCTATCCATCCTTTGATTTAAATGGAAAAATTGAGTATTCATCCACTGTAGTTTCTCCAAGACAGCCCTCATGTCCGTTTACTTACCACTCCCCGAAGCTCGGGAACCACCATGGAATCCTACAGACTCTTCTTCATTAATTATTAAAGTGGATCTCCTCTTCTCACCCTTGAATCTACCATGTTAGTATAAATAATGCAAAATAAAATAAATTCTCACCAAAATTCACTCCCTCACATGTTTCTCTCAATCAAGGTCTCGACACTCGTGTTTTCACACTAGTTTCGGCTTTTACCCTTTTTTAAGCTCACACACTCTTGCCTTTTTTCAGTCAATGAATTATCTCAAAGTTCTAATTAAAACACCCAGAAAAAAGTAATTAGATCACAAGTATGTTTTAATTAAACTTATCAACAATACAGTGGCAAAAAGTAAGGAATACCGAAAAAATTAACAAATCCTAGTTTTCGACTTTTCTAGGCAAAATAAGGCCAATCAATGAGAAAAATTTGGAATTTTTAAGAACTGGACCAGATGGTAAGAGTTTAAGGATTCAAGAATAAAATTTAGAAAAAAGAATTTCAAACATGAAGAAGAATCAAATCGAACAAAAATTAAGAATACTGTTGCTTGTTGTTCTTGTAATTCATCGAACAAAAATTAAGAATAATGTTGGTTGTTGTTCTTGTAATTCAAGTTTTGTATCAATTCCTTTATCTAATTTTAATCCAAATAATTTAAACACCCAAAATCCAAATATCCATTAGCAAAAATAATTCTCCAGCAACTCCAAATATGTAACAAATAGCCAACAATGCAGCAGTTCAAAGAAATTTCCAGCAAACACCAAATTCAACAAACCAAAAGTTTTTTTTTTATTCGCCTTTTTCTTCCTTTTTTCTTTGTCACTCAAAGAACATGAAAACAACTGCAGTAGAAAATATCAACACTAAAAATTGCAATTCCACACCAAAAATCCACCAAACCCGTGGCCTTCAAGAAAAACAAAAGTGCAGTTTTTTTTTCTTTTTATATATATAATGTTGCCGCAAATCCTTCTTTGTTTTTTTTTTTTTTTTTAATATATGAATGCAAATACTTAAGACTAAAACAGCAAAGAAAAATCAACAAAAACCAAAATTAACAAGAACAATGATGAAAAACAACCAACAAACTAGGAAACAAAAATACGATAAAACTAGGAAATCCTAATTCAACTAGGAATGAATTTTTTTTTTTTTTTAAATATGCAGAATGTGTATGGGATGGATGCAACCTTAACCTACTACTAAAATTGTAGAATAACACAAAAACAAATAAAGCAAATAAAGATAGATCAAACTTGAATAAAATTTGTCTTTGATACCAAATGATAAGAACCAAGGACGACCTGCTCCTAAACCCGTATTATATTAGCCTGGATCTAATGCTGTTCAAGTTCTACTGGTCACCTTGACCCCTAACCAACCTGTGATTAGAAACCTTGGTATATAATAAAGATGCCACAATAGGTGATGGAAGGCCTATTGATAAGTCAAGCTAAAACATTCATTCACTAATGGTGTTTTAGGTGTTCAAAAGAACAAAGAGAATTCAATCTCACAAATAATTTTCTTTATAAATTCAAGCTTAATTATTATTGAAAAATATGCCTTTAAATAGGCTACACTTTAATAAAATAAAACCTTAAAATCAAAAGGGAATACCGGCCATACAAAGTAGTTTCCTATGGTGGCCAAAATTTTCACTCCTTTCCTAATCTAATTTGGATTAATTAATTCCTTTATTTTGAATTAGGAATTAATTAATTTCCAATGAAAATAATAAAATAATAAATTTCCTAAACTTATTTTTCCAGCAAATAAATAAATAAAAACAAAAAAGTAATGGTAATTTCCTAAAACAAAAAGTAGAATCAAATTGGGAAACTAAAATACTAGCTTTTTGACTAAGTTGACTTTGACCATTCTTCAACCACTTTGAGCTCCAAATCAGATTCAATATGCTTTTTAGGATGCCAAATAAGCTGACCATGAAGTCCAACACGTTTCCCTTGCTTGGAAGAAAGAGAAAAAGCCAAATCAACAAAATACAATAAAGCCACCAAGAAAATAGCAAAAATCCAGCCAAACTTCTCCTTATGCGCACACCCCTCTTTTGAATGGTTTTGAAGCTTCCTTCACTTGATTACACATCCTATTATACATATGAATTGAATCCATGAAGCATTGGATCCATTTCATGCTGCACGGACTCCTTAAAAGTACAAAACCTCTACCCGGGGCCATATCGGTTCCCACCACTTGTATGGTCAAAACAGGTCTTGGTTCTTCAAGAATAGACACGCCCTCTTAAGAATGGATTATGAACTAGATAAAGGCAGCAAGGTGATCCCTAAACCTCTTATCTTGAGCTCTAGTGATTGGCCCGGTCTTCATCCGTATCGGGTCGGTACCCCAGCAGGTTGTTGGTTGTGCGGGCTCCGGTGGATTTGCATCAATAAATCTGATCCCAAACCTTCTAGAACTCATGACATTGTGCGTTTTAAGTTCCAGGGACAAGTTCACATTGCTAATCATTGCCCGAATAAGAGAATCATGGTGCTGAAAGGTAATGGAGACTTGGAATCCGAAAATGAAGAAAGTGATGCTGAAACCGAATTTGTTGATGAAGAAACTGGAGATGAAGAGCATGAGAAATCCAAAGCACTCAAAGCGTTAAGGGCTGAATTTAGTTTGGTGGCAAGAAGGGTTCTAATCGTGTACAAAGATGAAGATCAAATACAACGAAAGAACATCTTCCACACGCAATGTGGAATTTAAGGTAACATATGTAGTATGATAGTTGATAGTGGAAGTTGTGCTAATGTAATTAGTAATTGGTAGTTGATAAATTAGGCTTAGCAACATTAAACATTCAAAACCATATAGATTACAATAGCTTAATGATAGTGGTGAGATGAAAGTAAATAAACAAGTCAAAGTAAAATTCAGCATTGATAAATATGTAGATGTTGTACTATGTGCTGTGGTTCCTATGTATACTGATCATATTTTATTAGGGAAGCCATGGCAATTTGATAAGGATGCCATATGCTGTGAAAGAGAATTCCATTGTATTTAAATTTAAATGGAAAAAAGTTAAGCTGGAGCCGTCAACTCCAAAGAAAGTGTTTAGAGACCAACTTCAAATGCAACAAAGGAGGGAGGCCGAAAATCTTAAAGAGAGGTCTAGTGTGGCACCCACAGTTTCACTATCAATTCATGGGGATAAATCTTAGCTTATTGTCTAAGGTAAGTATTGTAAACTCAATTGTGAGGGAAAAGAATATAGCAAACCCGAGGGTTAGAAAAATCCAAAAATGGCCAAGAGTGAGGTAAAATAAATGGGACCCATGAGTGGGAAGGAAAAAGAGAGGGAAGAGAAGAAAAATAAAATTTTTTATCTTAGTTTTGGAGATATTAATAAAGCAATTTTGAATAAGAAACGATTGCTGGCTATGATTTATAAAGATGCTTATTTAAATCAACAAACTAACTTAGAAGAGCTTAAATTGTCAAGTTCTATTTCTTCTCTTTTACAAGACTTTAAAGATATCTTTTTGGAGGAGATTCCTAATGGTTTACCACCTATCCGAGGGATTGAACATCAAATTGATTTCGTACGGGGAGCTACAACTCCTAATAGACCAGCATATAGGAGTAATCTTGAGGAGACGAAGGAGCTATAAAGGCAAGTAAGTGAGTTGCTTGACAAAGGTTACATTTGTGAGAGTATGAGTCCATGTGCTTTTCCTATTTTATTAGTAACTAAAAAAGATGGTTCATGGTGAATGTGTGTTGATTGTAGAGCTATAAATAATATTACCATTAAGTATAGACATCCAATTCATAGATTAGATGATATGCTTGATGAATTACATGGTGCATGCATGTTTTCAAAAATTGATCTTAGAAGTGGGTCCTATCAAAATAGAATGAAAGAGGGGGATGAATGGAAAACCATATCTAAAATTAAATATGGATTGTACGAATGGTTAGTAATGCCTTTTGGTTTAACTAATTCACCTAATACTTTCATGAGGTTAATGAATCATGTCATGCATCCATTAATTGGTAGGTTTACAGTTGTATATTTTGATGATATTTAAGTGTATAGCTGAAACCTTAATAAGCATGCAGGACATCTTAGGCAAGTTTTAAATATTCTTATGATGGAATGGTTATTTCCTAAATGAAAGTATAATTTTTCTAAAGATGAGCTTGTTTTCCTAGGATTTGTTGTAAATGCTACAGGAATTAATGTTGGTCAATCCAAGGTGAAAGCACTCCAAGAGTGGCCGAAACCTACCTCTATCACCCAAGTGATTAGCTTTCATGGTTTGGCTAGTTTTTACTGAAGATCTATAGGATTTTAGCACCATCACAATACCTTTGACCGAAGTTGTAAAGAAGAATGTTGGCTTCAAATGGGGGGAAGAACATGAAAAATCTTTTACATTGTTGAAAGAAAAATTAACTAATGCACATTTACTAGTTTTGCCTAATTTTTCTAAGACTTTTGAGGTTGACTGTGAGTCGTTGGGTGCAAGTATTGGAGCTATTTTAATGTAAGAAGGAAGACCCATAGCCTAGTTTAGTGAGAAATTGAATGGAGTTACCTCAAACTACACGACCTATGACAAAGAGATATATGCTTTGGTGAGAGCTTTGGAGAAATGGCAACATTACTTAATGCCAAAGGAGTTTGTGATTCATATGGATCATGAATCTATGAAGCACATTAAAGGTCAACAGAAGCTCAATCGAATGCATGCTAAGTGGATTGCGTTTATTGAAACTTTTCCTTATGTAATCCGCTACAAAAAAGTAAGAAAAATGTGGTTGCCGATGCATTATCCCGAAGGTATGTTCTATTTTCTACCTTAAATGCTATTTCTTCTCTTTTGCATGAATTTAATGATATCTTTCCAGAGGATATTCCTAATGGATTACCACCTATCTGAGGGATTGAACATCAAATTGACTTTGTGCCGGGAGGTGCAATTCCTAATAGGCCTGTATGTAGGAGTTCCCGAGGAGACAAAGGAGTTACAAAGGCAGGTAAGTGAGTTGCTTGACAAAGGTTGTATTCGTGAGAGCATGAGTCCATGTGCTATCCCTATTTTATTAGTGCCTAAGAAAGATGGTTAATGGCATATGTGTGTTGATTGTAAGGCTATTAACAATATAACTATTAAATATAGGCATCCAGTTCCTAAGTTAGATGATATGCTTGATGAATTACATGGTGCATGTATGTTTATTGAAATTGTTGTAAGTGCTGTAGGAATTAAAGTTGACCAATCTAAAATCCAAGTAATTCAAGAATGGTCAAAACCTACCTCTATTATCTAAGTGAGGAGCTTTAATGGTTTGGCTAGTTCCTACTGAAGATTTGCCAAGGATTTTAGGACCATTGCAGCACCTTTGACCGAAGTTGTAAAGAAGAATGTTGGATTCAAATGGGGGGAAGCACAAGAAAAAAAATTTAATTTGTTAAAGGAAAAATTAACTAATTCTCCTTTACTAGTTTTGCCTAATTTTTCTAAGACTTTTGAGATTGAATGTGAGTCTTTGGGTGTAAGTATTGGAGCGATTTTAATGCAAGAAGGAAGACCCATAGCCTACTTTAGTGAGAAATTGAATGGAGTTACCTCAAACTACACGAACTATGACAAAGAGATATAAGCTTTGGTGAGAGCTTTGGAGAAATGGCAACATTACTTAATGCCAAAGGAGTTTGTGATTCATATGGATCATGAATCTTTGAAGCACATTAAAGGTCAAAGGAAGCTCAACCGAATGCATGCTAAGTGGATTGAGTTTATTGAAACTTTTCCTTATGTCATCCGCTACAAAAAAGGTAAGAAAAATGTGGTTGCCGATGCATTATCCCGAAGGTATGTTCTATTTTCTACCTTAAATGCTATTACTTCTCTTTTGAAGGAATTTAATGAATCTTTCCGGAGGAAATTCCTAATGGATTACCACCTATCTGAGGGATTGAACATAAAATTGATTTTGTGCCAGGAGCTGCAATAACTAATAGGCCTGTATATAGGAGTTCCCGAGGAGACAAAGGAGTTACAAAGGTAGGTAAGTGAGTTGCTTGACAAAGGTTGTATTCGTGAGAGCATGAGTCCATGTGCTATCCCTATGTTATTAGTGCCTAAGAAAGATGGTTAATGGCGTATGTGTGTTGATTGTAAGGCTATTAATAATATAACTATTACATATAGGCATCCAGTTCCTAAGTTAGATGATATGCTCGATGAATTACATGGTGCATGTATGTTTATTGAAATTGTTGTAAGTGCTACAAGAATTAAAGTTGACCAATCTAAAATCCAAGCAATTCAAGAATGGTCAAAACCTACCTCTATTATCTAAGTGAGGAGCTTTAATGGTTTGGCTAGTTCCTACCGAATATTTGCCAAGGATTTTAGGACCATTGTAACACCTTTAACCGAAGTTGTAAAGAAGAATGTTGGATTCAAATAGGGGGAAGCACAAGAAAAATCTTTTAATTTGTTAAAAGAAAAATTAACTAATTCTCCTCTACTAGATTTGCCTAATTTTTCTAAAACTTTTGAAATTGAACATGATGCTTCGGGTGTAGGTATTAGAGCAGTTTTAGTGCAAAAAGAAAAACCCATAGCATACTTTAGTGAGAAATTGAGTGGAATGGCATTCAAGTACCCGACCTATGATAAAAGGATCCATGGATTGGTGAGAGCTTTGGAGACATGGAAACATCAATTGTGTTAGTGGTGAGAAGGTTATGACCAAAAGCAACCTAGCTTGAAGTGTTAGCAACAAGCAAGCTTTTGGTGATGCTCTTGGGAATGGTTGTGTATGAGTTGTGTTTTTAGGTTTTGGTTATGGTGTTTTTTGGTTTTTAGGGTTCCTAGAGTGTTCTAAGATGTTTAAGAAAAGAGAAGGAAAAGGAGAACATGTTGGTTTTTGAAAATAAGGCTTAGATATCCAGCCATCTCCTTCATTCAACAATATAAGCATGAAATTACAACTAATTCACACATGCCAAGCATGTGAGCTTAAAAAATGAGTAGAGAATTTGAAATTTAAAAAATAAAATGTTCAACAACTAAATTTTCATACACAAAAGAGGTACAAACCAGCTGCAACATGTCTATTCCAAATATAGAAAAAAGGTGGCACATGGTTGGAACTAAGTTCCTATTGTCTAACTCGTTTGGGCAAACAACCAAACTAGATTCACCTACTCAGTTCCCCTTTGTATCTGCTTACAAAACTTAGTTTAAAGCATCCTTGGTCATCAAGAAATATTGTTCCATGAGATAGGAATGTTCTAGAATCGGATCATGGGCCAAATAACTCCAAAACTGCCCCAAACTCTGTAAAATGGGCCCATCGAATATAATAATCTGTTTGGAGCAGAAAATAGACTTTTCCATATAATTTTGACCTGAAATTTGGATCATAGTTTTCGCTATATGCCTGTAGACATCCCTGAAAATTTTAGCCCAAAAATTATTTTTCATCCTGGGATATACCATAAACAGTGGACCTATGTTGCTGAAAATTATGAATCTAGCATCATAGGCATTTCAAGCATAATGTTCCTACTTTTTTGTGCATAGTTTTGCCAATGCTTTTGCATGCATAACTTAGGCACAAAACAACATCAAAATATACCTTTCATCAATTAAAACATACAAGAACATATAAACTCGTAAAAAAGAAAGAAGGTGATACCAAGATGTGCAGGCTAACCGGGTAATGCATGCACAATCAAGTGGCAAAATTACCACACTTCAACAACTTGATACCGAAAGAATTTACGATTCACATGAATCATGAATCATTGAAGTACATCAAAGGCGAATGGAAGCTTAACCGATGACATGCTAGGTGGATTGAGTTCATTGAGATTTTTCCTTATGTCATCTGCTACAAGATAGATAAGGAAAATGTGGATATCGATGCCTTATCCTGAAGGTATGTATTATTTTCTACCTTAGATGCTAGATTACTTGGATTTGAACAATTAAAATAACTTTATGAGCATGATAGTGACTTTGGTGATATATTTAGGAACTGTACTAAACATGGTTTTAATAAATTTTACCTCTTGCTGTTTTACACTCCTCCAAACTTTGAGCTTGTACCCCTCCTCTTGAATTGATTCTCAAGTTTGATAGTCATATGCAACATCTCTTTTAATTCAACATATTGTTGCAATTCCAATTGATTAGCTATCTCATGATTCAACCTACCTAGAAACCGGGCCATGGTTGCTTCTCTTTCTTCATTCATGCTCAATCTCATCATGAGCATCTCCATGTCCTTATAACAATCCTCCATACACTTATTTCCTTGAGATAAAGATTGTAACCATTGATGTAGCAACCTATGGTAATGAGTTGGTACAAATCACTTCCTCATGACTCCTTTCATTTGTCACCAAGTAGTAATCAATTCATCACCTACTCTCCTTTAGGTATTTTACTCATTATTCCACCATTGGAGTGCATAATTTCCAAACTCCATTGCTGCCAATATAACTTTCTTAGCCTCTGAATAGTTGTGACAATGAAAGATCATCTCCATACGCTCCTCCCATTCCAAGTAAGCCTCCGCGTCACTTTTTCCCATGGAAGGTGGTATGTTGACCTTAATATTCCCAAGATCATCATCCTCATTCCTTGCTGGTCTCCCACAGATTGGTCTTCCTTGAGGTTCAAAAATTTCATCAAACCCTTCATCCAAGTCATCTCCAAAATTGTCTTCCCTAAATTATTCTCTAAGTCACCCTTAGCCTCCTCGACCACTACCTCAGCCTCCATGAGCATCAAACCTTGCATTCAACCCTCCTTGTGATGTTTCTAACCTATCCATCTTTTGATATATGTGACCAAATCAAGCATTCATCCGCTGTAATTGCTCCAAGACCGCCCTCATGTCTGTGTGCTCATCTCCACTCCCCGAAGCTCGAGAATCTCCTTTGAATCTTATGGATTTTTAATCCAATTAATTTAGCATCAATAATTCAATATCCAGAAGCATAAATAAATCTCCAACAACTTCAAATATTGAATAAATAGCCAACAACTCAGCAGTTCAAAGAAATTTCCAGCAAACAAATTTCACTCAGCTTTTCAACAAAACCGGCTTTCTTTTTTTTTTTTTTTTGATTCGGCTTTTCTTCTTCTTTTTTTTTTTTTTTTCACTCACAGAATATCAACTCAACTGCAGTAATAGGAATTAACACCCAAGTTGCAATTCCAGCAACAAAAACTCACCAAACCTATTGCCACCAAAATTCAACTACCAAATTTTTGTAATTTTTTTTTTATTCCATAAACCACTCTTTTTTTCTTTTTCTTTTTTGAATGTTTGAATGCAAATAATTAAGACCAAAAATAGCAAAGAAAAATAAACAATAAACTTAATTACTAAGAACAAAGATGAAAGACAACTAACAAACTAGGAAACAAAAAATACGGTAAAACAAATAACCTAATTCTGGCTATGAATGAATTTTTTTTATTTTTTAAATATGCAGAATGCGTATGATGATAGAAGCAACCTTAAGCTAATGCTTAAAATTGTAGAATAACATAAAAACAAATAAGATAGATCAAATCTAAACAAAATCTTGGCTCTGATACCAAATGATATGAACCTAGGTCGACACGCGCCTAAACCCATATTAATTAGCTCGGATCTCAGTAAAGTCATATTTTAGTGGAAGGACCTCAACCCCTAACCAACCTATGATTATAATTCTTGGTATAATGAAGACACAACAATAGATGATGCATATCCTATTGATAAGTCAAAACTAAAACACTCACTCTCTAATGGTGTTTTAGGTGTTCAAAGAGAACAAAGAGAAATTCGATCTCACAATTAATTTTCTGTAAAATATTCAAGTTGTATTCACATTGAAAAATAACCCTTAAATAGGTTCAATACATGAAACAAAAACCCTAAAAAGATAGGACAAAACCAGCCACCAAAGAATAGGAAACCTAATGTTGGCCGATTCTCACTCCTTTCTTAATTGTAATTTGGATTAATTAATTCTTTTATTTTGGATTAGGAATTAATTAATTTACATTGAAAATAATAAAATAGTAACTTTCTTGAGTTGATTTTTTCAGAAAATAAATAAATAAAAACCAAATAAAAGACTAATTTCCTACAACAAAAAGTTAAAACCAAATTAGGAAACTAAATAACTATCTTTTTGACTAAGCTGTCTTTGGCCAATCTTTGACCAATTTAAGCTCCAAAACCAGCTTCCATATGCCTTGTATGATGCCAAATAGGATTATCATTGAGCCCCACACATTTTCCTTGATTGGAACAAAGAGAAAATGCCGCCTCAGCAAGATACAGTAAAATTGGCCAAACTTCCTCCTATGCGTACATCACCTATTTGGATGCTCTAGTTGCTGCCTTGTCTTGATTCTATAATCTCTTAGAGATATTCATTGAATCCATGAAGTGTTGGAACCATTTCTTGCTGCTAGGAGTCAATATTTGTACTAAAACAACTACTCAGGTTCGTATCGGCTTCCACCACTTGGATGCTTAAAACGGGATCTCTATCTCCGGGTATTGACAAGCCCTTTTGAGAATTAATTATTCCCTATATATAGTCTTTATCCATATCAGATCAACACCCCAACAGGTTATCGGTTGTGCGGCTTCGGGCTGATTCTCATCATTAAACCACCACCATGACTTTCTCTCACCAACAATTCCCTAATTCTACAATTAGGCACACAAAGTTTGTTTTCCCTAAACAAATACCCCTCAAAGATGTAAAATTTAATAAAACCATGTTTTGTGCAGGTCCTAAATATTTCTTCAAAGTCACTATCATGCTCATAAAGTTCTTTTAATTGTTTAAATCCAAGCAATCTAGCATCTAAGGTAGAAAAGAGTACATACCTTTTGAATAATGCATCGGCGATCACATTTTCCTTATCTTTTTTGTAACGGATGACATAAGGAAATGTTTCAATGAACTCAATCCACCTAGCATGCCTTCGGTTAAGCTTCCCTCGGCCTTTAATGTGCTTCAAAAATTCATGATCTGTATGAATCACAAACTCCTTCGCATTAAGTAATGCTGCGACATTTCCAAAGCTCTCATCAAAGTATACATTTCTTTGTCATAGGTTGGGTAGTTTAATGTAGCTCCATTCAATTTCTCACTAAAGTAGGCTATGGATCTTCCTTCTTGCATTAAGACAGCTCCAATACCTACACCCAAAGCATCACATTCAATTTCAAAAAATTTATGAAAATTAGGCAAAACTAGTAAAGGTGCATTAGATAATTTTTCTTTCAACAAATTAAAAAACTTATCTTGTGCTTCCCCCCCCCCCCCCCCCCCCCCCCCATTTAAAGCCAACATTCTTCTTCACAACTTCAATCAAAGGTGCTACAATGGTGCTAAAATTCTTGACAAATTTTTGGTAAAAACTAGCCAAACCATAAAAGCTCCTCACTTGGGTAATGGAGGTGGGTTTCAGCCATTCTTAGATTGATTGCACCTTAGATTGATCAACTTTAATATCTGTAGCACATACTACAATTCCTAGAAAAACAACTTTCACTTTTGCAAAAATCACACTTTTTCAAAATTGCAAACAAACTTTCCTTCCTAAGAATATTTAAAACTTACCTAAGATGTCCTACACGCTCATCTAGATGCCTACTATATATAAGAATATCATCAAAATAAACAACAATAAATTTTCCAATGAATGGTCGCATAACATGATTCATTAATCTCATGAAAGTGATAGGTGCATTAGTTAAACCAAAAGGCATTACTAACCACTCATACAATCTATACTTAATTTTACATAAGGTTTTCCATCCATCACCCTCTTTCATTCTAATTTGATGATACCCACTCTTAAGATCAATTCTAGTGAACATGCATGCACCATGTAATTCATCTAACATGTCATCTAACCTAGGAATTGGATGCCTATATTTAATGGTAATATTATTTACAGCCCTACAATCTACACACATGCGCCATGAACCATCTTTTTGAGGAACTAATAAAACTTGAACAACACATGGACTCATACTCTCATGAATATATCCTTTATCAAGCAACTCACTTACTTCCTTTTATAGCTCCTTTGTCTCCTCGGGATTTGATGTGATTCCGCCCGAGGCCTCTCAACCGATAACCCGCTGGGGTGCTGACTCGACACGGATGAAGACTAGGCCAATCACAAGAGCTCAAATTAAGAGATTTAAGGACAACCTGGAAGTATTTATACAGGGGTTAATCAATCTCAATAGAGCTTGTCCATACTTGAAGATACAAAGCCTATTCTACGCATCCAAGTGGTGGAAGCCGATACGGACCCGGGTGACGGTTTTGGTACATTTTTGGAGTCCGAGAAGCATGAAATGGTTCC
This sequence comes from Ziziphus jujuba, assembly GCF_031755915.1. NCBI lineage: Eukaryota > Viridiplantae > Streptophyta > Magnoliopsida > Rosales > Rhamnaceae > Ziziphus > Ziziphus jujuba. The sequence continues at coordinate 20,994,113 of NC_083379.1, read as the reverse complement.
AATGCTTTATGGGTTCAATACATATGCCTAAGAGGTGATGGAATCAAGTTAAAGCAGCCTCAAATGCAATCAAAAAGGGCTTGTATGGACAGCTTCAACAATTTGGCCGAATTTGCTGTATTGCTTGCTGGCTTTACTGTATTTTACTGTATTAGCCTTTTCTTATTTTTCCAAGCATGGGCAACGTGTGGGCCTTCATATTCAGTTTATTTGGCATCCTTCAAAGCATCTAGAAGCTGATTTGGAGCTCACTTGGGTCAAAGAATTGGTCAAAGTCAATGTAGTCAAAAAGCTAGTATTTTAGTTTCCTAATTTTATTCTACTTTTTGTTTTAGGAAACTACCATTATTTTTAGTTTCTATTTATTTATTTTCTGGACAAATAAGATTAGGAAAGTTATTATTTTATTATTTTCTTTGTAAATTAATTAATTCCTAATTCAAAATAAAGGAATTAATTAATCCAAATTAGATTAGGAAAAGGAAAGTTTCGGCCAAGGTAGAATTCTTCATTGAGTGGCCGGTTTTTCCTAGGGTTTTTAGGGTTTATTTTGTTTCTTTCAAAGCCTATTTAAAGGCTTATTTTTCATTAATAATATAACTTTGAACTTTGATTTGATTAAAAAAATACTTGTGAGATTAATTATCTCTTTGTTCTTTGAGAACACCTAAAACACCATTAGAGAATTGGTTGTTTTAGCTTGACTTATCAATAGGTTTTCCATCCCCTATTGTGGCGTCTACATTATACCAAGGTTTCTAACCACAGGTTGGTTAGGGGTTGAGGTCCATTCCATTAGAACTTGAACTTAATTAAAGATCCGGGCTAATATAATACGGGTTTAGGAGCAGGTCGTCCTAGGTTCGTATCAGGATTACTTCTATATGCAGACCTATTTGGAATAGCAGCTCCCGGAACAAAATTAATTTGATGTTCAATCCTTCGGATAGGTGGTAAACCATTAGGAATTTTCCCCAAAAAGACATCATCAAATTCATACAAAAGAGAAGAAATAGAACTTGGCAATTCAAGTTCTTCGGGATTAGCTTGATCATTCAAATAATTATCTTTATAAATCATGAACATCAATGGTTTCTTACTCAATATGGCTTTATTAACATCCCCAAAACTAAGATAATTTTTTTTACTTTTTCTCTCTTTTCTTTCTTTCTATTTCTCTCTCTCGGCCACCTCACTTTTGCCCACATTCTTGGCTTTTTCTAACTTTCTCACACTCTCGGGTTTCTCTCTTTCTTTCCCCTCTAATTTTAGTTTAGGATAGTTATCTAGTTGTTCTTGCATGGCCTTGTTCCCTTGAATTGTTGTTGAAGTCATGGGTGCCATACTAGCCATTTCTTTAAGTTTTTCAGCCTCCTTCCTTGATTGCATTTTAAGTTGATCTTTAAATACTTCCTTTGGAGTTAATGTCTCCAGATTAACCTTTTTCCCTTTAAATTTAAATACAATGGAATTCTCTCTCCCATAATGTATGGCATCCTTATCAAATTGCCATGGCCTACCCAACAAAATATGACCCGCATGCGTAGGAACAACATCATACAATACAACATCCACATATTTATCAATGCTGAATTTTACTTTGTCTTGTTTACTTACTATCATCTCACCACTATCATCTAGCCATTGTAATCTATATGGTTTTGGATGTTTAATGGTTGCTAACCCCAATTTATCAACTACCAAATTACTAATTACATTAGCACAACTTCCATTATCAATTATCATGCTACAAATCTTACCTTCGATTTCACATCAAGTGTGGAAGATGTTCTCTTTTTGAAGTTGCTCCTCATCTTTGTGCATGGTCAAGACTCTCCTACTCACCAAGCTTAATTTGGCCTTAGATGCCTTAAGTGAGTTGGTACAAATAGCTTCCTCATGGCTCCTTTCATTTGTCACCAAGTAGTAATCAATTCATCACCTACTCTCCTTCGGGTATTTTGTTCATTTTTCCACCATTGGAGTGCATAATGTCCAAACTCCATTGCTGCCACTTTTACCTTCTTAGTCTCCGAATAGTTGTGACAATCGAAGATCATCTCCATACGCTCCTCCCACTCTAAGTATGCCTCCGGATAACTTTTTCCTGTGCAAGAAGGTATGTTGACCGTAATATTTCCAAGATCATCATCCTTCTCCCTTGTTGGCCTCCCATGGTTTTGTATTCATTGGTAAGCAAAAATTTCATCAAACCCCTCATCAAGGTCATCTCCAAAATTACCTTCCCTGAATTCCTCTCTAGGTCAAGCACGGCCTCCTCGACCTCGACCCGACCTCCATGTACATCTAATCTTGGATTCGGCACTCCTTGTAATGTTTTCAACCTATCCATCCTTTGGTCTAGGTGATCAAAACAAGCATTCATCGGCTGTAATTGCTCCAAGACCATCATCATGTCCGTGAGCTCATCTCCCATCCTATAGCTCAGGAATCGCTTTTGAATCCTACAGACTCCTCTTCATTAATTCTCAATGAGCCATCTCCTACTTCTCTTCTCATCCTTGAATATGCCATGTTAGTAAATATATTGCACAAATAAAATAATTTCTCATCAAATTCACTCCCTTGTGTGTTTCACTCAAATAAGGTCTCGGCACTTGTGTTTGCACACTAGTTTTGGTTTTTATCCTTTTTTAAGCTCACACTCTCTCGTCTTTTTCCAGTCAAAAAATTATCTCAAAGTTCTAATTGAAACACCCACTAAACATCAATTAGATCACAAGTATGTTTTAATTAAACTTATCAAAAAAACAGTAGCAAAAGGCAAGCAATACCGAGTGAAGTAATGAAACCTAGTTATCGGCTTTTCTAAGCAAACACAAGGTAAATCAACAACCAAATTTTTGGAATGAAATAAAAGCTATCCAGAATATGAATGAACCAATAATTCAAGGAATAAATATAGAGAAAGAAATTCAAACATGAACAAAAATATAGGATAATTGTTGGTTGTTGTTCTTTGTAATTCAAGTTTTGTATCAAATCCTTTAACTATTTTTAATCCAAATAATTTTGCACTTACAAATACAAGTATCTAGATGCAAAATTTAATTTCCAACAACTCCAAATATTGAATAAATAAGCAAAAACTCAGCAGTTCTAATAAATTTCCAGCAAACAAATTCAAACTCCAACTTTAACCAAACTGGCCCCTTTTTTTTTTATTCGGCTTTTCTTCTTCATTTTTTTTTTAACTCACAAAATATAATCTCAACTGTAGTGCCAAGAATTAATAACTAAATTGAAATTCCAACACCAAATAACTACCAAACCTGTGACCAATAAAGTTCAAACTTGAAAATTTTGTAAACTTATATTTATTGTCACAAATCCCCTTTTTTTTCTTTTTTTCCTTTTTTGAATATATGAATGCAAATATTTAAGATCAAAAACAGTAAAGAAAAATCAACAATAACTAAATTACTAAGATCAAAGAGGAAATCAACCAACAAGCTAGGAAGCAAAAATACTGTAAACAAAGAATCCTAATTTCGGCTATGAATGAATTTATTATTATTATTTTTTTTTAAGATGTAGAATGTGTAAGAGATGGATGCAACCTTAACCTAATGCTAAAATTGTAGATTAACACAAAACAAAATAAAACAAATAAATCTAAGCAAACCTGAACAAAATCTTGGCTTTGATACCAAATGATACGAACCTAAGTCGACTCGTGCCTAAACCTGTATTATATTAGCCCGGATATCAATTACGTTCAAGTTATTATGGAAACATCTTAACCCTTAACCAACCTGTGATTAGAAACCTTAACCCCTAACTTTCCTACGTTGATATTTCCAGCAAACAAATAAATAGAAACCAATAAAAAACTAATTTCCTAAAACAAAAGGTCAAAAATAAATTAGGAAACTAGTGGACTAGTTTGACTACTAAGGTATCTTTAACCAATTTCCAGCTTGTAAAGGCTCTAAATCAGATCCCATATGCTGTGTAGGATGCCAAATAGGATTATTATGAGTCCCACACATTTCCCTTCATTGGAACAAAAAGAAGCCAGCAAGAAAATCCAGGAAATTCGGCGAACTTGTCCACACATTTCCCTTCATTGGAACCTTCTATTGATATTCATTGAGTCCTTGAAGTGTTAGAACCATTTCATACTGTCCGGAGTCCATATTAGCACGAAAATAGCTAACCGAATCCGTAATGGCCTCCACCACTTGGATGCTTAAAACAGACTTTGTATCTTCAGATATTAACAAGCTCTTTTGAGAATTAATTACTCCCTTTATAAAGGCAGTCAGGTTGTCTTTAAATCTCTTAGCTTGAGCTCTAATGATTGGCCTGCTCTTTATCTGTATCGAGTCAGCACCCTAGCGGGTTGTTGCTTGTGCAGGTTTGGGTGGATTCTCATCGCATCTCCTTTTCTCATTCTTGGATCTATAATGTTAATAAAAATAATGCAAAAATCCTCACAAATCCAGTCTCTCATGTGTATCACTCAAATAAGGTCTCGACACTCGTATTTACACACTAGTTTATACTTTTAAGCCTCTTTTAAGCTCACATTCTCTTACCTTTTTCCACTCAAAGAATTATCTCTAAGTTCTATAAAAGTACACTCAAAATAGAAATTAGATCACAAGTATGTCCAAATTAAACTTATCAATAAAACAGCAACAAAGAGCAAGCAAAAACCGAGTGAATTGATAAAACTTAATCTCGGCCTTACTAACCAAAAACAAGATAAAATAACAATGCAATTTTTGGAATTAATAAGAAGTAGACTAAAATATTAAGAAACCAAAAATTCAAGGATAAAATTTAGAAAAGAGACTCAAACAACGAACAAGAAACAATACAAACAAAATATGCAATAATTGTTGGTTGTAGTTCTTGTAATTTCAGTCTTTATCTCAAATCCTTTCACCAATTTTAATCCAAACAATTTTAGCACTCAAAATCAAATCTCCAGCAGCAATATAGAATGAATAATAGAAAGTCCAAATAATCAATATTGAAATTCCACACCAAAACAAACTCAATTTTTCAACTTTCCACAAAGCGGCCTTTACAAATTTTTTTTTTTTGGCTTTTTCTTCTTTCTTTTTTTTTTTTTTCAATCACAAACACAATAATATCACACAATCTCCAGTAGCACAATTCACCATAAAAAAATACAAACTTCAATGCCGAAAAATTCAACAAACCCGATCCAAACTTTTTAAACAAAAACAAATTGCAAAAAAGAAAATTGTAGGTTTATGCAAGTTGTTCTCAAAACTCCTGTTATTTGTTTTTTTTTTAATATATGAATGCAAATAATTAAGATTAAAACAGCAAAGAAAAATCAACAATAAACCAAATTACTAAAGACAACTAGGTTTATGCAAGTTGTTCTCAAAACTCCTCTTTTTTTGTTTTTTTTAGTTCAGAACGTGAATGAGATAGAAGCAACCTTAACTTAATGTTAAAATTGTAGAACAGCACCAAAAAAAAAAATCAAATAAGATAGATCAAACTTAAACAAAATTCGACTCTGATACCATATGATACGAACCTAGATCGACTTGCTCCTAAACCCGTATTATATTAGCCTGTATCACAATTAAGTTCAGGTTCTAATGGTCACCTTAACCTCTAATCAACTTGTGATTAGAAACCTTGGTATATGATGAAGATGCCACAATAGGTGATGGATGTCCTATTGATAAGTCAAACTAAAACACTTTATTTCTATTCAATGTTTTAGGTGTTGAAAGAGAACAAAGAGAATTCTTTTGACAATTATTTTCTGAATAATATTCAAATCTGCTATTCCATTGAAAAATAGGCCCTTATATAGGCTACATTTTACAAAACAAAAATCTAAAACACATTAGGAAAACCTGCCAAAGGTGTAGGAAACATGATGTGGCCGAATTTCCTTTCTTTCCTAATCTAAATTGGATTAATTAATTCCTTTATTTTAAAATAGGAATTAATTAATTTACAACCAAAATAATAAAATTGTAACATTCCTAAAGTAATTTTTCCAGAGAATAAATAATTAAAAACCAAAATAAATAACTAATTTCCTAAAACAAAAGTCAAATTGCAGATTAGGAAACTAGTTGACTAGTTTTACAACTAAGCTGTCTTTGTCCAATCACCAGCTAGTTTAGGCTCCAAATTAGCTCTAATATGCCATGTAGGATGCCAAATAGGATTAATATTTGTTCTCATATGTTTCCCTTTATTGGAATAAGAAAAACTTGCTTGATCCACAAGAAATTTCAAAGCCAGCACCAAAAACCATGCATTTTCGGCCAAATTGAATATGTATGCGCAAATGTGATGAATAACCAGCCTTGCTTCTGTCCTGGCATGATTTTATGGCCTCTTAGAGTGCTCAATCACATTCATAAGTCAACAAATTCATTCCTCACTGCCTGGAGTCCATAGAAGCATCAAAACAGCTTGTTTGGGTCCATTTCTATCTCATAACTTGGATGCATAAGATGGACTTTGGATATTTGGCTATGGTTATGCCCTCTTGGGATTTGATAATACCTTGAATGAAACTAACCAGGTTGTCCTGAAATCTTTTAGCTTGTGCCCTTATGATTGGTCCTGTCCTTAATTCTACAGGATTAGCATCCCAGCAGGTAGTCAGTTGTATGGGTACAAATAGATTCTCATCATAAACACACATGTTCATTTAATTAATGAAAAAAGGTATCCATTTTCCAAAATATATGGGAGTTTTCTTGATAATTATCAAAACACTTTCAAAATATTTTTTACCATATCTTCCCAATCATAGCTCAGAACTAGACAGTGTAGCCAATTTATGAATGAAAAAAAATTCTATTTAGACCCTTTTAGTTTTGTTCTTGTTACAGTTAGATTCATGTTTATGAAAAATTATGTTCAAAATTTATTTGTCAATTTTTTTAGTTAGTTTTTACAATTGAAAATCATACATATAATTTATAACAAAAATGAAAAAGTCTAAATGAAATTTACTCTTTACAAATTTATGTTGACGAACTATATCCAATGGTGTAAAAATTAAAGCCTAAATCCAAATGATGAAGTATATATTACGTCAAAATAGAGGGTGCATTCAATTTTTGAGAGAGATCTTGAAAGCCATATATACTCCATTAATTAACTCATGATGAAATTGTAACACCCCGTCTCGAAATACATCTGAAATTTCTCAAATTTGACCAAGATTGACCGAGTTTGACCATCTTTGACCGAGAAGGGGTCAAATGTTGACTTTTTGCTCCTGATGGAATTTCACATTGACCGAGGTCCCATTACGAAGTACACGTTGGCACGAGTTCGTAGACTAGTAGCACGTCAATAACGGAGCTATGGTTTGAAAGTTATGAGCAAAACAAGTTGAGGTCCAAACTGTCCAAAGGGTGCCGGAGTTGACTTTTTGTTCATGCAAAGTTGAGCTTTGACTCATGCACGGTTGTGAAGTACTCGTCGATACGCGTTCATAGACTAGCGGCACGTCCAATTTGGACATGTGGTTTAAAAGTTATAGACCTGTAGAGTTTTTCAATTACAGTATTATTTTAATATTATTTTTAAATATGTGAACAGTCTGCCACGTGTGACTTAATAAAAGGTGTCATGTGTCACAACGGTGAGATGCCACATGTCAACTATGATTAAATACCATATTATTGTATTATTATTTAATTATTTCTTTTATTTTCTTTTTTTTTTTTTTTCTTTTTTCTTTTTTCTTTTTTTTCCCTTCCCCCACGTGGGAAAAACACCCCAGCCCCCTCAAATTCATTCTTCTTCTTCTTCCTTCTTCTTCTTCCTTTCCTTTCCTTTTCTTCCTCTCGGGTCCTTGTCGTTTCTTAAATTCCAGCCACCGGACGACCACACGTGCTGGCCAAGGAAGGAGCCCATTCCCTGTCGATTCCACCCTCCAAATTTCCCAGCCAAACGCCACCGGACGCTCTCAGATCGGGCCGGTGAAGTCGGCGGCGGTGAGTTGAGTTTTCTGGCGATTCTTGCCGTTTCCGGCCAACCCAGTCCTATCTTCCACTCTTTTCTCTCTATTTTGGGTCCTCTGAGTTCAAATATGGTCTCCAATTGTTTAAATTTGAAGTGGTTCGCGAGTTATGGGGAGGTGAAATTCGGCCGGTACTTCCCGGGTAAATTTCGACCACCACCGGCGGAATTGGGGTCAATGGAGGCCGGTAACGCGATCCTCGTTCCATAAGCTTCATTTTGGTATATTACTTGTAAATTTTGGTTAACATTTGTGTTAAACCCCCTAGGTATCGGGTATTATTTACCTGAATAAAATATTAATTTATTTGAGTTGTGTAATATTATTGTTCTAGGAGCACGTGTGCGTCGTGGAATTGATCCCATGGAGGATCTTGGGTTAATTGCGTGCTCGAGGTGAGTGACTCACCTTCAAATTAATTTTGGGAGTCAAATTAATTATATTGTGATATTTTAATATTTGAATGTTTTTATTTTATGTTAATTGTTAGATAAATTGTGAATTAAATTTCGATGCCCATATTTGAATAAATTGAAATATATGATTTTTGATAAATTATGGAAATCTAGATTTTATGACAATTAGATATTTAAAAGAATAGTAAAAGTAATATTATTTGATTTATTACGGAATTTATTTGTGAATTTATTTTGATTAATAAAAAATGCATTTATATAAATTTATGCATTGTGGAAATTATTTTATGGTATTGAGGATTTGTGGAATTAAATTATATATGAAATTCATGTGGTTTTAATATTATTTTTGGTATGATTTGATTTTAAAGATTTCCAGAAAAATATTGATTTAAGTTATGGTGCTCTCAAAATATATATTTATGCACTTGAAATATTATCTAGTTGATTTTATGATATGAGAAAAATTATTTGTATATTATTATCGATGGATTTATGCTGGGAATATTAAAGAAAAATGTGGGAATGTGAGTTCGAAAAATGGTATAATTCCCACGGTGGATTTTCGAAATAATTGTGTATTTTAATAACAAATTTGGTTATTTATTTTAGATGCACTCGTACAGTACTGGTGTTATGTACTGTATATGTGGATGAGCGCGCAGGTTATAATATCTCTAGTGAGTTGCCATCGGACAGAGGGCAGGCAAGTTTGATATTGGCCATAAGCCGCCCCCTCCATGGCCGGGATGACTGTTTAAGCAGCGACGCTATCGGGATGCCAAAGCGACCGTATGCAAGTTTCTCTCTTTAACTTCCCGCCAGATGGTGCTCGGGACGCTGAGTATCATAGGGCATCACTGGTATATAGTGTGGTGCATCAAGTATTATTTTTCAGATATAAATTTCAAATTCTAAAGCTTAAAGCCGCATTTAAATTAGATGTATTTAATTTGTTTTATCACCTATTTCCAATTAGTATTTTCTAAAATGTATTTATTCATATTTTATGTCATTTATTTTAAATTAATATTTTAAAATGTATCTTGTCATAAAAATATTATGTAGGTTGGTTGAATATTTCAAAATGAATATTATAGTATTTTTTCTGCCACTTATTTTACATGATTATTTGTAATCATTTAAATTATATTTTTGATACTGTTTATTTTGATTTATTAAATCAAATTATATGAATTATATATTGAATTTTTTTCCTTTATGTTATATTTCTTTCATGCAAGTATTCTAAAATTATTTTATTATATTTCATTACATTTTATTCGTATTTGGATTATTTAATTATTTATTAAATTAATTATTCCTTGGTTTTTGGGGCATAAAAGATTGGGTTTTGCGAAAATGTTTTAAAAGAAGAACTTTTCCAACGGAGTGAATGGTGAGGGTTTTGAGAGAAAATATTATTTTCAATTAATTATTATTTATTTACTTATTTATTCTTAATTAAACAAACGTACTATAATTGTCGTTACTATTATAATTATACAGTAGATAGGGTCACTCACTGAGATGATTAGCACCTCATATTTCTAAATTTTGTTCCCCTAGGTACAAGGATTGGGAGACGTTAATCGTCCGGGGCGAGCCCGACGTCTCAGTTCATTGCCAAAAGTCCAAGAAGCATTTCTTTCCTTTTTCCTCTCCATCTTGTATTGCTTCTTTATCTAACATTGTACTAATTTCATATTTACTTGCATAATGCTCTGTATATTGTATTGGACACATTTTATTAAATACTGCATTAATTTCTTGTTATTATTTTGGAGTGCTGTAAATTTGTGGAAATCAAATTGTAGTAAGATGGGAGGAATAAGGTGGTATTTATAGAAGTGTGTTTTCGGTGTAGGAAATTTGTGGTAAGTTCAACCCTTAGGGGAGGTTCTGCCAGATTTTCCATTGGAAGGTCCGGCAGGGTTTCCTTGGGATCAGAGCTTGTCTAGGATTCCAGTGAGGGATCTTGAACGGGTCCTGACAGAAATACTCAGGGGGGGAAAAGAAAAGTCATGCTGAAGTCATCGTTATTTACAATTTGGAAGCTTAATTTTAATTTAAATAGTACTAGTAAGTTTATACGAATTATGATACATGCACAATATAGATATGTATGCATTAATTGCAAAAAAATATAGTCAAATATGTACATACAAACACATTCATATTAATTTTTATTTAAAAAAAAAAAAAAAACACATTCATATTATTTAATTAATTTAAAAGAAATCTTGAGAGATAAGAAAAGAAGAAGGAAAAGTACTAATTACGATCAAATATGTAAGAGGCAATTAGGACAGCCTAAGAATTTTCATACCACTTTTTATTGCCATTTTTGGTTGACGTGAGAATGAATGAGACAATGATCTTCCCGTCATCAGATGAACTAGTATGAAGCCATAGTCAAACCACGTGTTATTTTTGCCAAGTTTTCATGCCTCTTTCTCTCTCTTTCTCTATCCTTATGTTTGTGTATATGTATATATGTTTAATTAATTTACCTTTTTATTTTTCATCTTTTATTTTTTCCCTTTTTTTTTAATGGTAGTTAGATGTTGATATGGGGATACCATGATAATGATAATTGTACCTTTAAATAATTTGTGACAAAGTACTTAAACAGTTAATAATCTCATCTTTTTGTTTGGCATTGTTACAAATTAAATACTATTTAATTAGATTAGATTGCTCTATCGGAAGCATAAAACAAATCAATCATTTTAATTTTACATTCATCACCAGCCATAAACATACCTAACTTTATATATATATATATATATATATATATATATATAAAGAGATATCTTACAACAATGACCCCGCCTCCTCAATTAATCCAACTAATAATTTCTATTAACTATATATATGTATTAACATATAATCTTGATTATATTAAGATATTTCAATTTTATAAAATTAGTATTAAGCACAATTTAATTATGATATATTAGTCAGAAGCATTGTCTTTCGACCGACTAATTAATTTACACTCCATTATAACTTTGTAAAGTGAAAATATTCTAATGTAATCAAAACTATGTTATGATAATCATAAACATTGTAAAACCTTTGAACTCTAAAAGATGTGAGGAAAAAAGGAACAAGAGAGTAACAAAACACTATACATTTTAGAGTGTGGTGATTAAAATGAGCATAATATCAATAAAACAAAGTGTAAAACCAATAGGGGTGGGGTGTTACATTTAATGATGCCATATGTGCTATAATTTTTTTTTTTTTTTTTGTATGGTTTACAATAAATTCCCTCCACTTCCATATATTAAGCCCACAATCTACATATATAAGTATAAGTAGCTTATCAACTGAGTTAATCTTATTTAAATATATGCTTTAAGCCAATACTATATGATTTGAATTTTTAATATTTTTATCTATTAAAATGATATGAAGGCGATTTGCCATATCACCATGTTTTCCATCATATTTTGAAAAAATTTCCTAGAAAAAACTATACACACACATATATTGATTGATAAGTGTACATTATATATCCATTTAAAAACCGGACTAGTGCAATAAGGGAGCTACAAATTTTCGTTTAATACAAAGAATCAAATATCACGCTTCTATATTACAATTTGCATAAACATATATGGTTATAATTAACTAGGTCATTTTTCTATCTTAATTAATTAACCATAATTTTTCTGCCAATAAAAATATTTATTTTAAATTTAAATTAATACATCACATGTAACACACATATTAATTGCAAAAATATAGTCATATATGTACACACAAACACATTCATATTAATTTTTATTAAAAAAATTAAAAAAAAAAAACACACATTCATATTATTTAATTAATTTAAAAGAAATCTTCAAATATGTAAGAGGCAATTAGGACACCGAAAGAATTTTCGCCCCACTTTTTATTCCGTTTTTGGTTGATGTGAGAATGAATGAGACAACGGTCTTCCCGTCACCAGTTGAACGAGCATGAAGCCATAGTCAAGCCACGTGTTATTTTCGCCAAGTTGATCAGGTTTCATGCCTTTCTCTCTCTCTCCTTGTGCATATATATATATATATATATATATATATGTTTAATTAATTTCCCTTTTTCATTTTTCGTTTTCTGTTTCTTTTAGTATTTGTTTTTAATGGTAGTTAGATGTTGATGTGGGGATACCATGATAATTGATAATTGTACCTTTAAATAATTTGTGACAAAGTACTTAAAAAGTTAATCTCATCTTTCGGTTTAGCTTTCTTACAAATTAAATACTAGTTTAATTAGATTAGATTGTTCTATTAGAAGCATAAACCAAATCAATCATTTTAATTTTATATTCATCACCAGGCATAAACCTACCTAACATTATATATATATATATATATATATATATATATATATATATATATATATATATATATATATATATATATATATATATGTATATTAAGATCTTTTACAACAATTTTCCGACCCCACCTTGATGTATCAAACTTATAAACTCTTAAATATAAATGTGAAAAATTTACCAATTAAATCAATTTCATTTAAAACCTAATTACGTTGTACTTTGATCATCTTTATTTTTCTTTCACGTTTTATATACTATTGTATATTCTCATAATAATCTTAACTAGCTACTAGTACATTGTATATACTATTGTTTTCCCCCCTTTTTAATGAATGATTTATACAGTATATTGGTACATTTCCTCAATTAATCCAACTAATAATTTCTATTAACTATATACATGTATTAGCTTATAATCTTGATTATATCAAGATATCTTAATTTTTTAAAGTTAGTATGAAGTGCAATTTAATTAGGATATATTAGTCATTTGCAATGTATTTCAACCGACTAATTAATTTTCACTCCATTCTAACTTTGTAAAGTGAAAAATATTCTATTAATCAAAACTATGTTATAATAATCATAAACATTGTAGGACCGTTGAACCTTAAAAGATGTGAGGTAAAAAAAAAAAAATTAAATAAAGAGAGTGACAGGAGACCATATTATTTGAAGCATGATAGTTAAATTAAAGTAGAAAACCCGTGGAGGCGGGGTGTCACGTTCAATGATGTCATATGTGTTATAATTTTTTTTTTTTTTTAATCATTTACAATCAATTCCCTCCCACCTTGATATCTTAAATTCACAATCTTAAATTCACAATCTCATAGATATAGATATTAGTGGCTTACTAACTAACTCAATATTACTTGAAATATATGCTTTTAGTTAATACCATATGATCCAAATTTTTAGTATTTTTATGTATTAAAATGATATGCAGCCAATTTGCCACATCACCATGTTTTCCATTATATTTTGAAAAAATTTCCTAGATAAAACTATACACGCACATATATTGATTGATATGTGTACATTATATACCCATTTAAAAACCACCTTATTGCAATAAGGGAGCTACATATATTTGTTTAATAAAAAAATCAAATATCTCGTTTCTATATTACGATTTGCATAATCATATATAGTTATAATTAACTAGGTCATTTTTCTATCTTAATTAACTAACCATAATTTTTCTATCAATAAAAATATTTATTTTACATTTAAATTAAAACGTCACATGTAACAAATTCTAGAAACTAGAAGCTCAGGCCAATCTACTTACTGCCTATTCACTAGAAAATTTAAAAAATAATAATAATAATCTACTTACTACGTACTTAAAATAAAATTTTTGGTACCAGATAAAAATTACAATGCAAAAATTAACTTGATGATCATATCGTTGCAAAAATATTTATGATAACCTCATCAATTATGCAGATTGTAGGTCTATTGCTTTTTTTATTTTCTTTAATTTGTGTCTTTCTTTATTTTGGCAAAAGCAATCTCTCTCTCTCTCTCTCTCTCTCTATATATATATATATATATTAACTTAAAAGAGAAAAAGATGTTTGGTTTTTATGGTAATTATGTTTATAAATGCACTAAAATTTGTTAATCTTTTCGCTAATAATATAGGACTTTTACAGATGAAGCTTCACACAGTTTTCCTACCGATTTAAATGTTTTACCAATTTCCAAATCATATAATTTTGAATACTAAAAGAAGAAATTCTAACTAGAAAATTTGGAAGAAATTTTATTCTTGCTTGAGAAAATAAAAAATAATCAAATAGTTTCATTAATTGATGCGAATTGATTAAAGAATCTTTTTGTCGTCATCTCGCAAGTTCTTTTCTAGGAAAATTGAAGATAAGATCTCCATCCCTACGGGACCGTCAATGGATACACAATTACTGTAGGGCCTAAATATAATAACCATTAGCTTTTGTATTCTTTTTATTTTTTATTTTTTATTTTCTTTATTTATGGTATTCATATTGGAAAATACAGGAATTCCAAGATCAATCATACCGTTTTAGTATGGAAGACCTTTTATTCTCATTTATTATTTTTCACTTATTTTATTTCTTTAATAATATTTTGTATGATATAGCAAAATATACACGCAAAAGAGAAAATTAAATTTTCCCCAATAAGGAAACCCGATGCAAAATAAGTAGTAAAGCTAGTGACCGCGTCTAAGTCCTCTTTCTTAGTATTTCTTGATAAAATATAACAAATTTTAACGTGTTTGAAGGGATATATATTTCTGTTCCAAAATTTCAAGGCTATAACTCAATATATTCTATGTATTTTCTTTGGTCCAATCTTAAGAGTCTTGTAATCCCATTTATTTTTACCAAGTACTTGATCAAGTACTTGATCTCTCTTCCTTCAAAATATTCAAAAACCCCCGATTTGGTTGTCAAATCAAATGGCCTTAAACCTATATATACTCTTCAAACCCAAATATATATTGACGGCTCCATTTCCACAGCTCTTTTAGATTAGCACCCTACATATCCAAACAAATAAATTGCTTTCAATAACACAGATATATTCCCTTCTAAACAACAAAAAGAAGCTTAAAAAACCGCCATAATATTTATACATTTATACTTCTTTATTAAGCCATGCAGAGAGCAACAAAAGTTCTTTTTACCAACAAGTTTCCTTTTGATCAAGTTTTTGGCCGTTGTAACCGAATCCATACTATAGCCATACCCCAGTTTCCCTGCGACGTCTTCATAAACCACCGGGGAATCGATACGAAGAGAAACGCTTCTGGTTTGCTTTATTACCACCTTTCAAGGCTGGGCCTGCATCCATTTCTGGACAGCAAGAACATGAAACCAGGTGAGAAATTGTTCGAGAAAATCGACATCGCCATTCGTAGTTGTAAAGTCGGGGTTGCGGTGTTTTCGCCCCATTACTGCGACTCTTATTTTTGTCTACATGAGTTGGCTCTTCTAATGGAATCTAGTAAAAGGGTCATCCCAATTTTCTACAATGTCAAGCCCTCCCAGCTCAGGGTTAAGGACACCAAAAATTGTCCAGCCAATGAGCTTCGGAGATTCAATTGGGCGCTTGAAGAAGCCAAATATACCGTCGGAATTACCTTCGATTCTTCTCGAGGGTATGTTGTCTGAGCTCGTTATATTAATAATAGACATCCTCATGGTTTTCTATAGATTACTGTTCAATCTAAAAATTCACACGTAATATATATATATATATATATATACGATTTGGATCTATTGAGAATATATCTTACTTAGAATTTTAACAGTAAATTATTCATTGAGATGATATATTTAAGATTATTAATTGAGATGATATATTTAAAACGTTATCACTTTACCTTAGAAAATTGTTAGCCATATATATGTATATGCATGCGTGCATACGTTTGTGTTTCTGATATTGATTCTTCTTTATTTTGTATTTGGGTGCTATAGGGACTGGTCGGAGTTCCTACAAACTGCTTCAGACGCGGTTATGGAAAATATGCTCGAGGTAGAAGAAGAACTGCCATACGAGTACCGTACCGGATACGTGCAGAATTGCTGATATTGATTTCTTTTTTTTGGCCAAATATTTAATTACTTCACAACAAGTCAAAAAGGGCAGAGTGAAGGTTTATTTTTTATTAAAATTATTTTTTGTTAAAAAAATTCGTTAATTTTTTAAATTTTGTGCAGGAGAAAACAGCTATATATATATATATATATAAGTTACAGATGCTAACACATTTGTTGATTTAGAGTTCAATAAATTGTACAATCTTTAATTTAATTCTTCGATTCATTTTGTAACGATCCTAGACCTATCTTCGTTGATTCAATTAATGTTAATTGTAATATATAAAGCATAGGTCTTCCAAATTTAGGGGTCAATATATAAATTGTAAAACTTTTTTTTTCTTTTTTTCTTTTATTTTTTTCCTTTTGAAATCAAAAGGTTTGCAAATTATTCAATTGTAATTCATTTTGTAATTAATACTTCAATGTATTTGATTATTCTTTCTATGCTTATAATCTTACTCATAAGATCATACATACCACTTGATGGGTGAATTTATAGTAGAATGTCTACAGTGGGAATGGGTGCGTTTCACTAATAAATTACGGTCGTTTGTGTTAAGATTTTTTGTTAAGTTGTGATTTGATCACCAAACTTAAATTTAGGATCTTATGTTATTGCCTCTCGTTATTACCAATTGGGCCATCCAAAGGGGTATATTTTAAATATTTAAGTGCATCATTTTTCCCCATGGTCATGACAAGTCTTCCCTCCCAAAGATCCTCCTAGGATTTTCGAGTAGTTCCGCCTAGGGAAGTTTCACTGAGCAATCTCTAAAGAAAATTTAATAGAACCTCATCTCATCGTGGAAAAAAAAAAAAAAGAAGAAGAAGATAAAGTCGAATAATACCTCAATATATAAAGATAGAGTCACAACAACATGTAAGTCCATGGTTATAGTCAATATCAAGAACTCATCTTACCACAAACAATTACTATACATATATGCTATGGTCACCACCGTATTCAATATTTAGTTCAAACATTTAAGAGTATCTGAAAATTAAGTAATATACAACTGATGCAAATAAATTTAGAAAAACATAGATAGTTAGGGAAAGATAAATACTGTTGATACTGTAAGAATCATGAAATAATAAGTGATATATTAGGTAGATTGTCCATTATTTACCTAAACTTAGAGGAATGAATTTAAAAACAAATAAAATATGAGATAAAGATAATTCAATGAGTAGCATAGTAAATAAAAATAATATTTTATTTCTGTAAATCTTTCTCTTAAAACCTCTCATTCCATTCTTTCCAAAAAATTTTCGTTTAAAAATCATTTCTAAAAATCCAACTTGTACTCCAAATCAATATCATAAAACTGATATTAAATAGTATAAATTAATGTCCATAAAAAATATTATAAACTAAATCAATCAAGATATAAATATTAAGCTTAAAATAATACAAATATAATTTCATAAAATAATTATGAAAAGTGTATTAAAATTATAAATATAAAAAAATTGACAATGTACCGAGAAACATAAATAATGTGCCCTACGATATAGTTGGCACTGCCAAATCGCACATAGTATTTCGAAACACCATCGGATAGTGAAAAAAAAAAAAAAAACGAACCTATAGGATGGCTCTACATCATGACCTTTAGCGTCCTAAAGACATTGTGGCATTACAAATCTACAAGATGAACTTAATTCATGATCTTTAGTATACAAAAAGCATCATAGCAGTAATGAACTTGTGGGATGAAGCCACCTTATGACCCTTAGTATACTATAGGTATCGTGGCACTACGTGCTATAATATTATATTAAAAAAAGACACTGATATTATAAGGTATATCAATTAAAAATAACAGTATAATATTGATAATACAATCTTTCCAAAACCATATTTTTCCACTTTTCAAAACAATATTATACTATAAAACATAATTCAACATTCAAGTCTAACAATTTATTTAAATATTCCAAAAAATTCCAAATCACCATAAATTATTTTAAGCACTAATCACAAAAACATGCTTAAAAATACATACAATTTCTGATTTACTTTCTCAAAATCAATTATTTTCTGAATAGATTAAAACATTAATTCAAAAATAAAGATATTTAAATACCAAGATTCACAAGTTCATTATTGGAATCACTTAAAATGTTGTCAAAATTCACAACAAATGATAACATGTATATGTAAAAGCAATTATTCACATATGCATAAAATAACCATTTAAATCAAATAATGTATGTATCATATTCAAACCATATGTATATTATACTAGCATGCCCAAATTCATTTAAAAATATAACCACTCACAAGTATAAAATTACGTAAATTGAATATCAAATGGTTCAATTATATCATAAACAGTTAGGATCCAGTATCCAAATTTGAGTTTTTCCCTTGAAGGCCAATTTTACAATATTAAACCTTCCAATGAGTCTTATTAATATTTAATTACTCTAATTCAACTTCAGTTTTGTCCAATTTATTCAATTTTTATTAAAACACGGCCTAATTTTACTAATATTTAATTAATTGATCCAAAAATAAAAAAATTATCAAACGATATCTAAAATTCACAAATTTACATTGATAAAAAAACCCAAGAGATAAGAAATACATGGTATACTCACCTTCATCCAAAGGTGTCATCGATGGTAAAAAAACTCATCGAAATGCTCAACCAAATTTTCCATTGATGGATATTTCAAACGGTGAAAAACCATGGCAAATGAACGCTGGAAGTGGATTTTGAGGGTCCAAATTAAGGGGAAGGGTTGTGTGGGTCAACCTAACATGGTCAAAATTCTCACCAATCCATGGGAGACTTACAATAGTGTTGCCATAACTTCCGGCCAAATCCAGAAGCATTCGACGAAGTTAGGTTGTTAAATTTTAAGATTTTGTTGGTGATGGGATGGGATTCCTATTGGTTTAGCACATATACCTTGGTGATGGCTGAAAAATGGAAATCTATGGTGACCCATTTTATATGGAAATAGGTTTGAGTTGACCCAATTAAAATCCATGGATTTGAGGAGAGCTTTCTCAGGTTTTATAGACAAAATTGGTATTTTGGATTTTTTTCACTATTACGCATGCTCTCCACCACTTAATTAGGGTCTTAGGTCACTAACAAATGAAACTATGAGACTCGTTTGGACATTTATGTAATATTGATGTTTAAAACTTCTTAAAACTATAACTTTTTAACTATAATTCAAAATTTTAGATGTTGCTAGTCTATGAACTCGTACCGATGAGCTTTACACAATGATACATAAGTCAAATCAAAACCTTAACTATATAAAAATCAACCTAGGACCCACATATGGTCTACTTGATCAAATTTGATCAAACTTGTACAATAGAAATGCTTTGGTATGGATTGTTACAATTATTTGTAACATTTTTAAATATTTAAATTAAAAGGCTTGTTTAGCTTTTGGAATAGATGCATAAATAAGGTAGCTATTCTACACATTTGATTTTTCATGCATTTGGTACGCTTCTAAATTTGGTAATAACAACCTCCATGGGAAGGAATAATTATTCCTTTAAAAATCTCAAAATTGTTATTCTTGCTTTCTAATTTAGATACTTCAAAAATATATTTACCATATTTTGATAAATTTAGATTTAAATGGATTATCATACAGTAAAAATACATAAGTAAATATTAAAATAAAATTCTGAAAAATTTATACCAAATTTGAAAATTTTTGAAATCAAAAATATTTTTAAAAATGATTCTTATTCAATATTTTTAACATTTATATAGAGAGGAATGACTGTTTTTTAATTTTTTATTCTTATACATAGTTTATTCCTATTTTATCATGAATGACCATTCTGTATGTTAAACATATCCTAAATTTCTTGCTTTTTCCATTATAGCAAGATATATGTTTGGTTGGGAAAGTAGAAAGTTTTTTTAGCAAGATGAACCAAGGGCCTAGTTTTTAAAATAAACAAATAAATTTAATAATATCAACCTTATCTGATAATAAATTGGTTATATATATATACACACACTATGTGTATTCTTTTCTTTTCCTTCTTTTTCGCCCCTTTAAACCTATTTATACTTAAAAAATTATTAATTCTAAAAATAATAAAATCTTCAAATAGTTTTATAAACTTTTCCGATAGGCATATTAAGGTATCCAATTGATGCATACCATGCATCTAATTAAGTTATTTAAAAAAAAAAAATTATGCCTACCACAAAGTTTAAGTTATTATTATTTTATGATTATGAGATATAAAATATCAGATTAATTTATTTTTAGATACCAAATAAAATGGCAATATTTTCATTTTTTTGAAAAATAATAAATAAAAGATTTACGTGTAAACATAAGTACATATCATCAAATACATTAATATTTGTTAGGTTATTATGCCTATATCTATACATTAAAAGTAGTATCCCATCGTAGTTCATAAATAAAATTGGCCGACATAGTGATACCTGTATTATTGACATATTAAATGTAATTTTCCGAACACCAACTCCTAATATATCAAAAAAGTTCCTAAATTTACTCATTAATAAACTTTTAGTCAGAACCACACATGATCAAGACGCAAAAGTTACTAACAATATTTCTAAAATTTGTGAAATAAATGAATATGTAAATAACTATTTTTACATATGAAAAATAGCCAACCGGAGCTTGAAGAGCGGGAGGTGGTAATTAACCAACTATAGATGAGCGCTTTTAAACGTAGAGTAGACACAAAAATAAATAAATAAATAAAAATGAAAAATAAAAATAAAAATAAAAATTATAGATGAGCACTTTTTCACTAGGGCTGGCAATTTGGATCATGATACGACATCACGATTCAAAAACGACACGAAATAAATGGGTTTGAATTTATCATAAATGGATTTGGATCATAATTGGGTCAACACATTTAACACGATTATTTATCGTGTTATTTTTGCATTGACCTATTTAACTCGAAATTGATCCGTTATGAACTATTTATTAAACCTATCAGTTTCAATCCGACACCATTATATACCTATTACAATCTATTTAAATTTAATTTAAATTATGGTTTTACCCATAATATATTATTTAATAAGTGAAAAATATTATAAATTAAATTTATAAAAGTAATATTTTATTATTAATTTTTTTTAAAAATAAATGTTTAAAAGTAATTTTTATTATTAATAGATTAATTTCAATAAATAGGTTAATTTTTAAATTAACATGTCAATATTCAGATTAATAGGTTAATAGGTAAATACGATATATTAAAGTAATCATATTAAATAGATCGTGTCGATTTTATCTATTTATAAATAAATCGAATTAGTATTTTAGATATCTAATATTATTAATAAATGATCAAATTAAAAATAAATATTTTTGATATAATTATTAAATGCATCATACAAATTCAACCTAAGGACACAAATTACCACACCTAAGGCACGCAAAGGAAGAGAAATTGAGTAGAGACTTCTGTCCATCTTCTATGCACTTTTCAAGAAAGTTGTCGTTGCGCATATCATTGCCACCGTCCACGTTCCCTACGTAACAAACCACAAAGCATTTTTGTCTTGTAATTGTTTTATTTACTATTATTTTAGAACCTGTGTAGAAATTTCTGTAGCGTTCAAAGTTTTAACAAATTGAAATGCTTTACTTTATAAATTCAAACACTTTTTTCTTTTTTCTTTTTTTATTTTTTGAATAATTCAAACACTTTTTTCGTTTTTCTTTTTTTTTTTTTTGAATAATTCAAACACTTTTTCTGACATATATATATGTGTGTGAGTGTGTGCGCGTGCGTAAATATATGTATAGTATATATGGAATATAATATAACTTATAAAACGGATAAAATTTGGGCAATTCTTGAAACTATTGTATATAATCAACTCAAAACATGTGCATGTATGAATGTTAAGAGTCAGATTTTCAGCTTATTATTATTATTATTATTGGGTTTAATATTCTAGTTGTTACACTTTTTGTATTTTGCCATCTAAATTTTAAAAAGTGTCACATTACTACTATTACTGTTTTGTCATTTTCGTGCACTTTTTCATTTGTTTCAACTGAATTAGCAAAATTAAGCCATGAACATTAGATGAAAATAAAATAAACAGAATAATTTTTTTTCAATAGAATTTGAGTATGATTAATTTTACAAAATTAATCTATTAAAATGGCTTTTAAATGACAAAAAAGAAAACAATAATTTAAATGTAGCTTTTTAAAGTTTAGATGATAAAAAATAAGAGATTTAATAATTTAAATAGTTGTCAAAATGTGTTTTAACTTCTTCTTTTTTTATGATTTTTATACAAACTAGTTATTTATTACATAGAGAAACTATTTTTTGGTTGAAGATTGGAAATAAATCCTTTCTAGCTAGCTTCTCATATATCTATGTTTGACTATTACTGTTTAACTTGGGAAATACAAAAATTACTCCAACATGTGGACCAATGTTTCATTGCCGGTCGGTTGCTTTTATTCAACATGAATATTCCTCCCTTTTTTTTTAATTATTAACAACAAATTTTTATTTATTTATTTTGTATTCCATGCACAACCTGCACAATCTGCATTGTAAGTGTAAGTGATTTATTAATTAAGTTAATTTTTATTTTCTAAATTTATTATTTATTTATTTTTTGGTTAATTTTCAACTCTATTTTGGGTTTTGATTCATAGGAACCGATATGGAGGGGGGTTGGTAGTCTTGACGTATATAATATCGATTTCGCTTATGGAAGAATCCCAGCAATTTCGATGACGAAATTTCCAAGATACAGACAAAAATTAAGGGAGAGCAAGTCACACTTGACTGAAGAAATTCAAAAATATTATATGTTTTCATTTGTTTAATCTTTGACTTCCTTTCACTTTTATTTCCATGTGTTCACAAGACGTCAGGTGGGATACATAAAAACACAAAGACAACGATCTTTGACAAAAGTTCGCATAATAAAAAGATAAAGAAGTTTCGCTACAAAGTAAAAGACTACTTTATTTACTATTATTATTTTTAGAAAGAAGTAAAAAAACTGCTTTATAATTAATATTATATATAAAACCCTGTCCCAAGTACAAAGGCCGGGTGAGAAACAGACACGCCACCGACAAGTCAAGTCTAGTGGCAGCTTCTTTTTGTAGTTTTGGTAATTAACTTTAGTGGCAACTTTGAAGCCCAAAAAATACTATTTCATTGACAGAAAAAAAATAAAATAAAATTGAAGACTATGAACAAGTTTCGTTCTTTTTGGCCTTATACAAGACTGTAATCTACGCTTCTTCCCCAAAAAAAAAAAGGAAAGAGAAAGAAGACTGTAATCTACACGTTAATATTTACCAAAAATCTACACGTTAAGTATAAATTAAAGAATATAGGAATACATCAATAATAATATTTGTATCCGATCCAAATGGGATTGAAGATGAGGAATTGGGTAAATTACGTAAAACCAAAGTTAGTATGATATTATGATAGATTTTTCATTACAACTTTATTTATCAATCCTTAAAAAAAATCTAAAAGTAGATATTTAAAAATATATTTAATGTTTATATAAGTCCTGATAAAATTAACTTCGTTCTTGTAATATTTTATTAAATTTATATAAAATTTTAAATATATATTTAAATTTAGTCCTTGAAAAGATCTATAGGCTGATAAATGCGGTTATGATAGAAAAATAAAACAAAATCCATCATGACATGACAAGAGACTAACTACACAAACATATACATATTAACAAGAATGCTCCTAGGTCCACTTCTAAGCATCCAAGATGGTATGGCCTAGGAAAACCCTAAGCAACCTGTAGTATAATAGAGAATAACAAATGCTTTCAATGGAAATTCTCAAATCATAAGTATACAATTAAAGTTTTCAATTCAAGAGAAAGAAAAATAGAAATAAACATATATGTTAGGTCAATCCACTATAGCATACTAAAAATGACGCATATGAGTTCAAAGATAAATAAAATAAAATAGATAATAGTTTCATGGGAAAGTAGAAAAGAGATAATACAATAGTAGCGGAAAGGTGCTAAATATGAAGATATGATAATGACGAAATATATAAAGGTGAATATGATGAAATGGTACCCAAACATAGTACGTATCAATTGTCAGCCGAGGCCTAGAGGAGCAATATTTTTATTTAGGACAAAAAATGGAACTATAAGAGAAGCTCAGAGAGTGAATAAAATTAAAGTTTTGAAAATAATTACACTTACTAAAAAATTTCCCTAAAAATCTTTCATTCACTCATTATAAAGTCTCCTGCTTTGGAAAACAGTTTCACCAAAACTCGAATAGTTCCCCAAAATCATAAAATGTTTTTTTGGTTCATTAAATGACATAAAATAATAAAATCAAACCATAATTTATAAAATTAATTAAACGATTATCTTTCAAATATTAAAAACCAAAAGTAACAATACAAATTCCAATAACCATAATCTAAATAATCATCACTTATCAGTCTACCAATACTGTCATACAAATTATACAATTATATTGTGAATCCTAAATACCCGATACCCAAAATAGGATTTTCCATTTGGAGACCAATTTAATGAAATTAAACCTCCTAATTGGTCTCAACAACACCTAATTATGCTAATTCAACTTTAATTTCATCCAATTTGTCCAGTTGGATCCAAACACAGCCTAAATTTATCTAATATTAAACTAATTGACTCTAAAATAAAAAAAATTATCAAACGACATCCAAAATTCATAAACTTTATATTAATGAAAAGCTTGTTGAATGAATAACAAGATTCAAAGCTCATTTTTGTCCAAAAACATCATCGGTTGTCAGAAAACACATTGAAAAATTATACTAAATTTGATCTTGATAAATCTCTTAAACCGTGAAGAATTTTGACAGACAGAGGATGCCAGTAGATTTAGAGAGTCCAAAATAGAAAAAAGAAGGTATGGTTCAATCTAAAATGGCTGGAAAATATCTAACCTACTGAAACTTACTAGCCTTCGCCATAAGCTTCGAACAATCGATCCTGGTGCATCCGACGGTAGATTGGGTATAAAATTAAAGGTTTATGTCATCAAAATTTAGGTCATAAGGTGGTATGGTGTGTGTAACAGGGTAGTGGCCTGAAAATGGTGAAATCGGTTTTGAGCAGATTGGTGGTGGAAACGAGTAAAGTTGACCAGCTTCGGGTTCCACATGTCTGGGGAAAGTTTTAGGACTTTATGGATATTTTTCAATTTATTTAATGAAGGCATGATTCTTGAGGTATTTATAGACTTTGGATCCACTAAAAGATAAAAACCTAGACTAGATTGGATAGAGATAAAATATTGATATTTAAAAACTTTCTAGAATTATAATTTTTTGACTATAACTCAAAATTCAGCATCTCACCAGTCTGTGAACTTATATTGACAAGCTTTACGCCACGATGTATCAGTCAACCTAAAATTCTAAGCTAATAAAAACTAAAACTTAAGGCCCATTCACAATCTAATTAGTTAATCTTGTTCACCCTAAATACAATTTAAATTCAAAATTCTAATCTTGGGATAGATCATCACAACTTACCCCTTTAACAAAATTCCATCCATGAAATTCGTACCCTCGTGCTGGAAAAAGTATGAATAGTGATTCCACATCTAGTCATCTGTCTCCCATGTAGTCTCTTTTACCACATAGTTGCTCCATAAGTGATGAGAATCTGGCTGTACCCATACAATCAACTACATGTTGGGGTGCTGATCCCCATGCAACTGAAGAAGGGATCAATCACTCGGGCACAAGCTAAGAGATTTAGTGATAATCTGGTTAGTTTTGTTCAAGGTGTTATTAAATCTCAAGAAGGCATGATAATACCCAAAGATTCAAAGTCTGTACTATGCATCCAAGTTATGAAGGTAAAAATAGACCTGGGATGCTGTTTTTGTACATCTATGGACTTCAGGCAGCAAGAGACTAGTTTGTTAGCCTATCAGCGTGTTTAAGCTCACCAAGAGCCCATGGAATCATGATAATCCAGAAGCAAAGGTATCCAAAATCATCATTTATGCACAAGCCTTTAATATGGTCGAATTTCACTATTTTTGTGTTGGGAAGAAGCTATCTTGTAATCTAAGCAAGCTTTAATCATTCCAATCATTGGCAACATGTGGGGACCAGTTTTAATCCTAACTGGCATCCTATATGGCATATTAGATTTGATTTGAAATTTAAACTAGCTGGTGATTGGACAAAAACAGCTTATTTGGAAAATTAGTCAACTACTTTCCATATCTGAAATTTGACTTTTTATTTGAGGAAATAGTTTTTTATTTTGCTTTTTATTTAATTATTTACTAAACAAATTAATTTAGAAAGGTTGACATTTTAATATTTTGATTGTAAATTAATTAATTCCTTTTTCAAAATTAATAAATTAATTAATCCAAAATTGTTTAGGAAAAGACTTGTAAATTTCGGCCACTTTCCT
Source organism: Ziziphus jujuba (assembly GCF_031755915.1). Classification (NCBI taxonomy): domain Eukaryota; kingdom Viridiplantae; phylum Streptophyta; class Magnoliopsida; order Rosales; family Rhamnaceae; genus Ziziphus; species Ziziphus jujuba. Next base: position 20,967,282 of record NC_083379.1, on the reverse strand, counting down.
AACTTCTTTCTATATTGGCTTAAATTAACATAGTTTTTTTAGGGTTTGATATTTTGTAACTTTAGCCTATTAAGGGCTTATTTTTCAATGGAATGGGAGCTTATATCATTATTCATACAGAAATTTAATTGTAAGGAAGAATTATCTTTGTTTTCTTTAAACACCTAAAACATCAAATACAGATCGAGTGTTTTAGTTTGACTTATCAATAGGACATTCATCACCTATTGTGGCGTATTCATTATATACCAAGGTTTCTAATTACAAGTTGATTAGGGATTAAGGTGATCATAAGAATCTGAGCTTAATTTTGATCCGGGCTAGTATAATACTGGTTTAGGAGCAAGTCAATCTAGGTTCATATCATTTAGTATCAAAGCCAAGTTTTGTTCATGTTTGATATATATTATTTTATTTTTATTTTTTGTTTTGTGTTATTCTACAATTTTGATATTAGGTTAAGTTTTTTCTCTAATCATTCATGTTCTGCATAAGAAAAAAAAAAAAACCAAATTTTCTTCATAGCCGAATTTGATTTCTTTTGTTAGACAAAATTTTGCTTTCTAGTGAATTTGATTCCTTTTGTTAGACAAAATTTTTACTTTCTAGTTTGTTGGTTGTTTTACAGAATAGTTCTTAGGAATTTGGTTTATTTTTTATTTTTCCTTGCTATTTTAATCTTAATTAGTTGCATTCATATATTCAATAAATAAAAAAAAAGAAGGGAATTCAAAAGCATATTGCATAAACCTTAAAATTGTGCGATTTGTGATAGAATCGGGTTTGACACTTTTGTTGGCATTGGAGCTTGCATTTTTGTGGTGATTATGCTATTTGAGATTGTGTGATATTATTCTTCTTGTGATCTAAAATAAAAAAAATAAAAAAAGGAGAAAAGAAGAAAAAGCCGAGTTTTTTTTTTTTAAAAAAAAAAAAAGTGTAAAAAGCCGATTTGAAAGATTGCAAGAGTTTGTTTGAATTTGGAAAATTTAATTATGTTTGTTGGAGTTGTTATCTATTCAATTTTAGTTTCTGGATATTAGAATATTGTTTGCTAAATTGATGGATTAAAAGTAATTAAAGGATTTGAGACAAGGACCTAAATTACGAGGACTACAACCAACAATTATTTCATACTTTGTTCGAATTGCTTTTGCTTGTTGTTTGAATCTCTTTTCTAAATTTTATCCTTGAAATTTTAGTTTCTTAATATTCTGGTTTGTTTCTTTGCTAAATCTGAAATTGCCTTGTTAATTTTCCTTATTTATTTAGATAAAGCCGATACTATGTTTTATCAATTCACTCATAAATTGTTTGCTAGTTGTTTTATTGATAGGTTTAATTAGAACACACTTGTATTCTAATTGTTATTTTGAGTGTGTTTTAATAGAATTTTGAGATAATTCTTTAAGTGAAAAAAGGCATGAGAATGTGAGCTTAAAAGAGGTCAAAAGGTGAAATTAATGTGTCAACATGAGTTTTGACACCTTCTTTGAGTGATACACACGAGGGAGTGAATTCGGTGAGATTTTCTCGTATTATTTCACTAACATGAAATATTCAAGAATAAGAAGAGGAGGACATTCATTAGGAAATCTTGAAGACCAATCCATGGGATTCAAAGGAGAATCTAGAGCAACGGAAAGTGAAGGTGAACTTACCGATATGTAAGCGGTTTTGGAACAATTACAAAGGATGAATGCTCTCTTTGATCAACTTGATCAAAGGATGGATAGATTCGAACATTCACAAGGAGGACTGAACCCATGGCATGAACCCCATCGAGGCCGTGGTCAAGATCGAGGAGGCTGCAGACGTTTTAGGGATGAATTTGAAGGAGGTAACTTTGGAGATAACCTTGAAGAGGATTTCGAAGATCTTCACTTTAAGAAAGGAAAAACCTTGGAAGACAAGCTCGGGATGAGGATGATGACCTCGAAAATATTAAAGTCAATGTATCATATGAAAGGAGCCATGAGGAAGAGATTTGTGCCAAACCATTATTATAGGATGTTGCATCAAAGACTACAATCTTTATCATAAGGAAGTAGGACCGTTGAGGACTACTACAAGGAAATAGAGATGATCATGATGAGATTGAGCATGAATGAGGACCATGAGGCAACCATGCTGCGGTTTTTAGGAGGTAAACTGAGAGATAGCCAACCAAGTGGAATTATAACAATATATGAAGTTGGAAGAGATGCAGCATGTGGCAATCAAAATTGAGAACCAATTCAATAGGAAGGGTACTAGCTCACGGTTTGGAGGGGTTTCAAACAGTGGGATGTCAAGCTCAAGTGTTTGAAGAAGCAATCTCGCATTTGAATCAAGGCCAAAACCAAAACTAGAAGAGGAGATTTCCTCTCGACCAAGAAGAGATACAAGATCCGAACCTGCACAAACACAAAAATTCGAAGGTAAAGCTGATCCTAAGCCATCTAAAACCCGTGATATTGTGTGTTTTAAGTGTCAAGGCTGAGGACATATTTTCAATCAATGCGCAAATAAAAGAATTATGGTGCTGGAAGGCAATAGAGAATTGGAACCTGAAAGTGAGGGATTTGAAGTTGAAACCAAAGTTGTTGAGAAAGAAATTGAAGATGAAGAGCATGATGAACCCGAGACTCTAAAAGGTTCAACGGCCGAATTGAGTTTGGTGGCACAAAGGGTATTGACCATGTACAAGGATGAAGATCAAGTGCAATGGGAAAACATCTTTCATACTATACGTGACATTTAAGGTAATATTTATAGTATGATTATTGATAATGGAAGTTGTGCCAATGTTATTAGTAGTGTTATGGTGGAGAAATTAGGTTTAACAACAATCAAACATCCCAAACCATATAGACTTCAATGGCTTAATGATAGTGGAGAGATGAAAGTAAATAAACAAGCCAAGGTAAAGTTTAGTATTAATAAATATGTGGATTTTATGTGATGTTGTACCTCTGCATGCTGATCATATTTTGTTGGGAAGACTATGGCAATTTAATAAGGATACTATATATTATGGTTGCAAAAATGCCATGCCATTGTGTTTCGATTTAAAGGAAAAAAAGATAAGGCTTGAGCCATTAACACCAAGAGAGATGTTTAGAGATCAATTACAAATGCAACAAAGGAGGGAGGCGAATGGAAAAAGGAGAAGACAAGCATGCCACCCACAGCTTAACCAATTGTCAAAGAGCACAAGACCAAACCATACAACCAAGGTAAGTTTTCTAAAACCAATGGTGATGAGAAAAAAAGAGAGAAAGCCGAGAGTGATGGAAAGAAAAAGAGGAAAGAGAAGAAAAATAAAAAATTTTATCTTAGCCTAGGTGAGGTTAAAAAGGCATTTTTGAATAATAAACTTATGCTGGTTATGATGTATGATCTATATCTTCTCTTTTGCAAGAATTTGATGATGTCTTTTCGAAAAAGATTCCTAGTGGTTTACCACCTATTCAAGGGATTGAATATCAAATTGATTTTATTTATGGAGCTGCATTTTTTGATAGGCCTACATATAGAAGTAATCTCAAGGAGACAAGGGACCTACAAAGCTAGGTAAGTGAATTGTCTGAAAAATGATATATTAGAGAAAGCATAAGCCTATGTGCTGTCCCTATTATATTAGTACCTAAGAAAGATAGTTCATGGCGCATATGTGTAAATTGTAGGGCCATAAATAATATAACCATTAAGTATAGACATCCTTTTCCTAAGATTAGGTGATATGCTTGATAAATTATATAGTGCATACATGTTTTCTAAAATTGATCTTAGGAGTGGGTATCATCAAATTAGAATGAAAGAAGGTGATGAGTGGAAAACTGCATTTAAAACGAAATATGGTTTATATGAGTGGTTAGTTATACCTTTTGGTTTAACTAATGCACCTAACACTTTCATGAGACTAATGAACCATGTTATGCATCCATTCATTGGAAAGTTTGTGGTTGTTTACTTTAATGATATTCTTGTATATAGTAGAAACTTAGATGATCATGTAGGACATCTTAGTTAGTTTTAGGAGTGCTTAGGAAGGAAAGACTGTTTGCTAATATTAAAAAGTATGATTTTTACAAAAATGAGCATGTATTTCTAGGATTTGTTGTAAATGCTACAGGAATTAAAGTTGATCAATCCAGGATCAAAGCCATACAAGAGTGGCCGAAACCTACTAATATCACCCAGGTAAGGAGTTTTCATGGTTTAGTTAGCTTTTACAGGAAATTTGTCAAAGATTTTAGTACTATTGTAGCATTTTTGACCAAAATTATCAAGAAAAATGTTGGATTCCAATGGGGAGAAACACAAGAGAAGTCTTTTAACTTGTTGAAAGAAAAATTAACAAATACTCCTTTATTGGTTTTACCAAATTTTTCTAAAACTTTTGAAATTGAATGTGATGCTTGAGGGGGTAGATATTGGAGCTATATTGATGCAAGAAGGAAGACCTATAGCCTATTTTAGTGAGAAGTTGAATGGAGCACTATTGAAGTATTCAACCTATGACAAAGAGATGTATGCTTAGGTTAGAACTTTGGAGACATGGCAACATTACTTAATGCAAAAGGAGTTCATGATTCACACGGATCATGAATGGTTGAAGCACATCAAAGGCCAAAGGAAGCTCAACCAAAGGCATGAAAGATAGATTGAATTCATTAAAACTTTTTCTTATGTCATTCGTTACAAGAACGGTAAGGAAAACATGGTTGCTGATGCATTATCACAAAGGTATGTATTGTTTTCAACCTTAAATGCTAGATTGCTCGGTTTTGAACAATTAAAAGAACTTTATGAGCATGATAGTGACTTTAGTGAAATATATAGAAATTGTCCTAAGCATGGCTATAATAAATTTGATATCTTTGAGGGGTACTTGTTTCGAGAAAGTCAATTTTGTCTACCTAATTGTAGCATTAGGGAATTGTTAATTAGGAAAGGTCATAATGGGGGCTTAATGGGACACTTGGTGTTGCAAAAACTTTGTCCATATTGCAAGAACATTTCTTTTGGTCGACCATGAGGAAAGATGTTGAAAGGATGTGTGAAAGGTGTTTAATGTGTAAAAAGTCCAAGTCCAAGTTTAACCCGCACGGTTTGTACATGCAGCTACCAATTCCTTCTCATCCGTGGGTTATATATGGATTTTATACTTGGTTTACATAGGTCTAGGACAAGAAAAGATTCAATTTTTGTTGTTGTTGATAGATTTTTAAATATGGCACATTTCATTGCATGTAATAAAACTGATGATGCATTTCATGTAGCTAACTTGTTCTTTAAGCAAGTGATGAGACTTAATGGTATGCCTAAGATAATTGTTTTTGATAGGGATGCTAAGTTCTTCAGCTATATTCGAAAAACATTGTGGGCTAATTTAGGTACAAATTTTTTAATTTCAATTACTTGTCATCCATAAACTGATGGTTAAATTGAAGTGGTAAATAGAACTTTGTCTGCATTGTAAAAAGAATTAATTAGTAGAAATTTAAGAACTTGTGAGGAATGTTTGCAGCATGTGGAATTTGCTTATGATAGAACCATGCATTCAACTACTAGATATTCTTCATTTGAAATTGTTTATGTTTTTAATCCTTTAACTCCATTAGATTTAACACCTTTGTTTTTAAGTGAACGTGCTAATCTTGATGGAAAACAAAAAGCTGAATTTGTTAAGCAGATTCATGAGAGGACGAAAACAAACACTGAGAGGAAGACTGAGCGATATGCCAAGATTGCTAACCAAGGCTGATACGAACCTAGGAGACCTGCTCCTAAATCCGTATTATATTAGCCCATATCTAATTATGTTCAAGTTCTAATGGGCGCCTTGACCCCTAACCAGCCTGTGATTAGAAAACTTGGTATATAATGAAAACGCCACAATAGATGATGGAAGTCCTTTTGATAAGTCAAACTAAAACACCCACTCTCTAATGGTGTTTTAGGTGTTTAAAAGAACAAAGAGAAATTTAATCTCATAAAATAAATTTTGAATTTTATTAATGGTGTGTTCTTCCAAAAAAACAAGCCCCTTTATAGACTAAGAGAAAAAAAAAAACCTTAAAACAAAAAGGAAAAACCGGCCATGCTATGAAGAATCCTAATATGGCCGAAAGTCTCCTCCTTTCCTAATCTAATTTGGATTAATTAATTCCTTTATTTTGACTTAGAAATTAATTAATTTCCAATGAAAATAATAAAATAATAACTTTCCTAAACTTATGTTTCCAGCAAATAAATAAATAAAATTCAAAAAGTAATGGTAATTTCCTAAAACAAAAAGTGGAATCAAATTAGGAGACTAAAATATTAGCTTTTTGACTAAGTTGACTTTGACTAATCTTTGATCAATTTGAGCTCCAACTGAGCTTCAATATGCTTTGTAGGATTCCAAATAAGCTTATTATGGAGTCCCACACGTTGCCCTTGCTTGGAGGAAAGAGAAAAAGCCAACTCAGCAAAATACAGTAAAGCTAGCAAGCAATACAGCAATTTTCGGCCAAATTTTGAAGCTATCCGTACAAGTTGGTTTTACTTCTGCCTTGACTTGTTTCCATGACCTCTTAGGGATATTTATTGAATCCATAAAGAGTTGGAACCATTTCTTTCTAGCTGGACTCCTTAAATGTAACAAAACCGCTACATGGGCCCGTATTGGCTTCCACCACTTGTATACTCAAAGCAGGTCTTGGATCTTTGGGTATGGACAAGCTCTATCAAGAATGAATTACACCCTGGATAAAGGCAGCAAGTTTTTCCCTAAACCTCTTCCCTTGAGCTTTAGTGATCGGTTCGATCTTCATCCGTATCGGGTTGGTACCCCAGCGGGTTGTTGGTTGTACTAGCTCGGGTCGATTCTCATCATTCCCCTCCTCTTGAAGGGATTTTCCCTCAAATCAAAGTCATCACCTGCAGAAAAAGAAGTCAAATCAACAACATTAAATGTAGCACTAACACTATACTCACTTATTAAATCAAGTTTGTAGGTACTCTCGTTAATTCGCTCTGAAACTTGAAAATGTCCATCCACGCGTGGCATAAGCTTTAACTTTATTTGTTTTGGAAACCTCTCCTTTTGTAAGTGCAACCAAACCAAATATCCTGGGTTAGACACTATTACAAAAAAATCTAGAAATACATACTCGTTATGGCAAAAGTTACACCTTTTAAAGTTAGCAAATAATCTCTTCCTAATTTTCAAATTGCTACAAAGTAAAGCTCTCAACAATACAGATAAAGTTCTAAACAACAAAAGCATCTTTAAATAAGCATTTTTATAATTCATGACTAGCAATGGTTTCTTACTCAAGATAGCCTTGTTAACATCCCCAATACTAAAATAAATTTTTTTACTTTTCCTCTCTTTTCTTTATTTTCCTTTCTCTCTCTTGGCCACCTCACATTCTTCCTCTCTCTCAAGTTTCTCACTGAGCCTCTTAGCTTTCTCTATTTTTTTCACTCCACTTTTGTCTTTCTCATGATTTCTCCATTCAATTTGTGTTTTAGAATGCTTACCTTGGACAGCAAGCTAGGACTTACCTTCTTGGATGGATGGTGAAGCCGTAGGTACCATACTAGCCTTCTCCTTGAGTTTTTCGGCCTCCCTCCTTTGTTGTATTTGTAATTGATCTCTATACACTTCCTTAAAAGTTAATGGCTCTAGCTTGCCTTTTTTACCTTTAAATCTAAAAATAATACAATTCTCCCGACCATATTGAATAGCATCTTCATCAAATTGCCATAGTCTACCAAATAGAATATGTCTGGCATGCATAGGCACAACATCACACAAAACGACATCCATATATTTATCTATGCTAAATTTTACTTTGGTTGTTTATTCACTTTCATCTCAGCACTATCATGGTTCTAGATGTTTAATAGTTGTTAAGCCTAATTTATCAATCACAATGTTACTAATTACATTGTTACAACTTCCACTATCAATAATCTTACTACAAATCTTACCTTGGATTTCACATCGGGTGTGGAAGATATTCTCTCTTTGAACTTGGTCTTCATCTGTGTAGATTCTTAGAAATCTTCTTGCTACTAAACTCAAATCGACCCTAGATGCCTTGAGAGTTTCGGATTCATTATGCCCATCATCTCTAACTTCTTCACCATTAATTTCGGTTTCAGCATCACTTTCTTCACCTTCAGATTCTAGTTTCCCATTACCTTTCAGCACGATGGTCCTCTTATTCGGGCATTGACTAGCAATGTGTCCTATTCCCTAGCACTTAAAGTGCACAACATCATGAGTTCTAGAAGGTTTAGGATTAGATTTACCTTCTTTCCTTGGTGCTTGGATAGATTTGACTTTAGGCTTCCTTTTTGGCCGATTGGTGCTTTCGTCTCCCACCTTCGGCTTTAGCTTGCTTTCATAGGTAGGATTGTTTCTTCAGCCACTTGGAATTGATATTCCGCTATTGGAAACACCCCCAAACCGTGAGCCTATACCCCTCCTCTTGAATTGATGCTCCAACTTAATAGCCACATACAACATCTCCTCCAATTTCATATATTGTTGCAATTCTAGTTGATTGGCTATCTCATGATTCAAACCACCAAGGAATCTTGCCATGGTCGCTCCCTATCTTCATTTATGCTTAACCTCATCATAAGCATCTCCATCTCCTTGTAATAATCCTTCACGGACCTAGTTCCTTAACATAAAGATTGAAGTCTTTGATGCAGCAACCTATGATAGTGTGATGGTACGAACCGCTTTCTCATGGCTCCTTTCATTTGTCGCCATGTAGTGATCAAGTCATTATCAACTCTCCTTCGGGTGTTTTATTCATTGGTCCACCATTGGAGTGCATAATGACCAAACTCCATTGCTGCCAACTTCACCTTCTTGGCCTCCGAATAATTATGACAATAAAAAATCATCTCCATTCTCTCCTCCCATTCCAAATATGCCTCTGGATCATTTTTTCCCATGAAACGTGGAATGTTGACCTTGATATTCCCTAGATCATCATCTTCATTCCTTGCTGATCTTCCATGGATTGGCCTTTCTTGAGGTTCAAAAATTTCATCAAACCCCTCATCAAAGTCATCTCCAAAGTTACTTCCCCTGAATTCCTCTCTTGGTCACCCTCGGCCTCTTCGACCTCGACCTTGACCTCCATGAGCATCTAGCCTTATATTCTGCCCTCCTTTTGATGTTTCTATCCTGTCCATCCTTTGATCTATATTATCAAATCGAGCATTCATCCGCTGCAATTGATCCAATATAGCCCTCATGTCCATTCGCTCACCACTCCCCGTAGCTCAGGAACCACCATGGAATCCTGCAGACTCTTCTTCATTAATTCTTAAATGTGGATCTCTTTTTCTCACCCTTGAATCTACCATGTTAGTATGAATAATATAAAAATAAAATAAGGCCTCACCAAATTCACTCCCTCGCGCGTTTCACTCAAATAAGAACTTGACACTCATGTTTGCACACTAACTTCGGCTTTTAACCCTCTTTTGAGCTCACACCCTCTTGTCTTTTTCCTCTCAATGACTTATCTCAAAGTTCTAATTAAAACACCCACAAAACACAAATTAGATCATGAGTATATTTTAATTAAACTTATCAATAAACATTAGCAAGAACAAGCAATACCGAATGAATTGGCGAAACCTAGTTTTCAGCTTTTCTAGGCAAAATAAGGCAAATTAACAAGAAAGTTTGGAATCAATAAGAACTGGACTAGATGGTAAGAAATTAAAGGCTCAAGAATAAAAATTTAGAAAAAGAATTTCATACTTGAATAAGAATCAATTCGAACAAAATTAAGGAATAGTGTTGGTTGTTGTTCTTGTAATTCAAGTTTTGTATCAAATCCTTTAACTAATTTTAATCCAATATTTTTAGCACCCAAAATTCAAATATCCAGCAGCAAAAAAAACCAAAATTAACAAGAACAATTATGAAAAAAAACCAACAAACTAGGAAACAAAAATACGATAAAACTAGAGAATCGTAATTCAACTAGGAATTAATTTTTTATTTGTATTTTTTTTAAAAATGCTGAACATGTATAATGATAGAAGCAACCTTAACCTAGTGCTAAAATTGCAGATTAACATAAAGAAACAAATAAAGCAAATAAAGATAGATTAAACCTAAACAAAATTCGGCTCTGATACCAAATGATGCGAACGTAGGACGACCTGCTCCTAAACCCGTATTATATTAGTCTGGATCTAATTATGTTCAAGTTCTAATGGTCACCTTGACCCCTAACAAACCTGTGATTAGAAACCTTGGTATATAATGAAGATGCCACAATAGGTGATAGAAGTCCTATTGATAAGTCAAACTAAAATACTCACTCTCTAATGGTGTTTTAAGTGTTCAAAAGAACAAAGAGAAATTCAATCTCACAAAATAAATTTTGAATATTATTAATGGTGTGTTCTTCTTCCAAAACAAGCCCTTTTATGGGCTAAGATAAAACAAAATAAAACCCTAAAACAAAAAGGAAAAACCGGCCATGCTATGAAGAATCCTAATATGGCCGAAAGTCTCCTCCTACCCTAATCTAATTTGGATTAATTAATTCCTTTATTTTGACTTAGGAATTAATTAATTTCCAATGAAAAATTTCCTAAACTTATTTGTCTAGCAAATAAATAAATAAAAGTAAAAAAGTAATGGTGATTTCTTAAAATAAAAAGTAGAATTAAATTAGGAAACTAAAATACTAGCTTTCTGACTAAGTTGACTTTGACTAATCTTTGACCAATTTAAGCTCCAAATCAGCTTCAATATGCTTTTTAAGATGCCAAATAAGCTTTTTATGGAGTCCCACATGTTTCCCTTGCTTGGAGGAAAGAGAAAAAGCCAACTCAGCAAAATACAGTAAAGCCAGCAAGTAATACAGCAATTTTCGACCAAATTTTGGAGCTGTCCGTACAAGTTGGTTTTACTTCTACCTTAACTTGTTTCCATGACCTCTTAGTGATATTTATTGAATCTATAAAGAGTTGGAACCATTTCTTGCTGCTCAGACTCCTTAAATGTACCAAAACTGCTACCCGGGCCTGTATCGGCTTCCACCAGTTGTATGCTCAAAACAGGTCTTGGATCTTTATGTATGGACAAGCCCTCTTGAGAATGAATTACTCCCTTGATAAATGCAGCAAGGTTTTCCCTAAACCTCTTGGCTTGAGCTCTAGTGATTGGTCCGATCTTCATCCGTATCGAGTCGGTACCCCAGCAGATTTTTGGTTGTACTATCTCGAGTCGATTCTCATCAAAGGCCGAATAAAGCTAGTGTTTGAACTCAAATATTGGGTTTGGTTGCATTTAAGAATGGAGAGGTTTTTGGAACAATGAAAGTCAAAGCTCATGCCTCGAGGAGATGAACCTTTTCGAGTTCTACAGAGGGTTAATAAAAATGCCTACAAGTTTGACTTACCAGGTGAGTGCTACCTTTAATGTTGCTGACTTACCTCCATTTGCTACAGGTGATGATTTTTATTTGAGGGAAAATCCTTTTTAAAAGGAGGGGAATGATGAGAATCCGCCTGTATACATACAATCAACTACATCCGGTGGTGCTGATCCATGCAACAGAAGACAGGGCCACTTACTAGGGCACAAGCGAAGAGATTTAAGAAAAATCTAGTTACTTTTATTCAAGGTGTTATTAAATCTCAAGAAGGCATGATAATACCCAAAGATTCAAAGCCTTTACTGTACATCCAAGTTATGAAGGTAGAAATGGACTTAAATGCTGTTTTGGTACATCTATGGACTCCGAGCAGTAGGGGACTGGTTTGTTAGCCTATGAATGTATTTGAGCTCACCAAGAGGCCATAGAATCATGACAACGCAGAATCAAAGGAATCAAAATTATCATTTGCGCACAAGCCTTTAATATTGCTAAATTTCACTATTTTGGTGCTATGAAGTAGCTATCCTGTAATCCAAGTAAGCTTTGATCGTTCCAATCATTCGTAATGTGTACTGACCAGTTCTAATCCTAATTGGAATTCTATATGGCATATTAGGTCTGATTTGGAGCTTAAACTGGATGATGATTAGGCAAAGACAGCTTATTTGAGAAACTAGTCAACTACTCTCCAAATCTAAAATTTGACTTTTTGTTTTAGGAAATAGTCTTTTATTTTGGTTTTTATTTAATTATTTGCTTGAAAAAATAATTTAGGAAGGTTGAAATTTTAATATTTTATTGTAAATTAATTAATTTATTTTTCAAAATTAAGGAACTAATTAACCCAAAATTGTTTAGGAAATGACCTGTAAATTTAAGCCACTTTCCAATTTCTTTCTATGTTGGCCGAAATTAACCTAGTTATTTTAGGGTTTGATATTTTATAACTTTAGCTTATTTAAGGGCTTATTTTTCAATGGAATGGGAGATTAGATCATTATTCATATGTTAATTTAATTGTGAGAAAGAATTCTCTTTAATCTCTTTGAACACCTAAAACATCGAATAGAGATCGAGTGTTTTAGTTTGACTTATTAATAGGACATCCATCACCTATTGTGGTATCTTCATCATATACAAAGGTTTTTAATCATAAGTTGATTAGGGGTCAATGTGACCATAAGAATCTAAACTTAATTTCAATCAGCGCTAGTACAATATGGATTTAGTAGCACGTTGACCTATGTTCATATCAATATGTCTTTCACCAAGGGTATGGTCTTGGTATAATGCTTTTGATTTCTACAATCAAAGATCTATACGGAATGCTCCTAATATAATAAGTCCTCCCTCAACTGAATTTGCTGAGTCTCTAACACATGTGAGGGGTCCAATCTATACTTATGAAGTATAGACACATGGAAAACAAAATGAATATGAGAGAGCTCCATATGTAAAGAAAGCCGATAGGTAATAACTATAACTCTTTCAATGATCTCATGTGTCCTATTGTACCTTGGACTTATTTTCCCTCCCTTCCCAAAATGCAATACTCATTTCTAAGGTGACAGATTCAAGAACAATTCATCACAAATCTCGAACTCAAGGTCTTTTCTTCTAACATCTGCATAACTATTTTGTCTATCTTGGCTACCTTTAACCTCTCATAAATGATCTTGACTTTATCCACTATCATCGTACATAATCAGGACCTTTAGGTTGCTGATCACCAATCTCATTCCAATATATAGGGGGCCTTGTATGGGAGGTAGTGTAGGAAGCAGTACTAAAATGTAATTTAGTACCCAAAGCTGGTAGCAAACTCTTCCAAAACCTGGATGTGAATCTCATGTCCTTATTTGAGATAATAGGCATAGGAGCGCCATGTAAATTCATAAAGCTTAGCCAAACCCTATAATGTTTATGGCTCATGACATCAGCAAGAAGTGAGTGGATTTTGTAAGTCAGTCAACAACCACCCAAATACCATAATGACCTAACTGAGTATAAGGAAGCTTGAACAAGAAGTCAATGGTGGTATTCCCACCTCCATACTAGAATAGGCAAATGTTGCAAATGTTTTGTCTTTGCCTTTGTCTACTGACATACCAAACACTTAGATACATAATTTGTAACCTCATTCTTCATCCTTTGCCACCAATAGTGATGTGATTCCGCCCAAGCCCGCTCCACCGATAACCCGTTGGGGTGCTGACTCGATACGGATGAAGACTAGGCCAATCACAAGAGCTCAAATTAAGAGATTTAAGGGCAACCTGGGAGTATTTATACAGAGGGTAATCAATCTTAACAGAGCTTGTCCATACTTGAAGATACAAAGCCTATTCGAAGCATTCAAGTGGTGGAAGCTGATACGAACCCGGGTGACGGTTTTGGTACATATTTGGAGTCCGGGAAGTATGAAATGGTTCCAATGCTTTATGGGTTCAATACATATGCCTAAGAGGTCATGGAATCAAGTTAAAGCAGCCTCAAATGCAATCAAAAAGGGCTTGTACGGACAGCATCAAGAATTTGGCCGAATTTGCTATATTGCTTGCTAGCTTTACTGTATTTTACTATATTAGCCTTTTCTTATTTTTCCAAGCATGGGAAACGTGTGGGACTTCATATTCAGCTTATTTGGCATCCTACAAATCATCTAGAAGCTGATTTGAAGCTCAAAGAGGTCAAAGATTGATCAAAGTCAACTTGATCAAAAAGGCTAGCATTTTTAGTTTCCTAATTTGTTTTTACTTTTTGTTTTAGGAAACTACCATTACTTTTTGGCTTTTATTTATTTATTTTCTGGAAAAATAACTTTAGGAAGGTTTTTATTTTATTCTTTCCATTGTAAATTAATTAATTCCTAATTTAATATAAAGGAATTAATTAATCAAACTTAGATTAGGAAAGGAAGTATAGTTTCAGCCAACTAGGTTTCTTTATGTGTGGTGGCTGGTTTTCTTTATGTTCTAGGGTTTTATTTCATGGCTTTGTAGCCTATTTAAAGGCTTAGTTATCAATAAGAAAACAACTTTGATTTGATTGAGAAAATACTTGTGAGATTAATTATCTCTTTGTTCTTTGAGAACACCTAAGACACCATTAGAGAATTGGTTGTTTTAGCTTGACTTATCAATAGGTTTTCCATCCCCTATTGTGGCGTCTACATTATACCAAGGTTTCTAACCACAGGTTGGTTAGGGGTTGAGGTCCATTCCATTAGAACTTGAACTTAATTAAAGATCCGGGCTAATATAATACGGGTTTAGGAGCAGGTCGTCCTAGGTTCGTATCATTTGGTATCAGAGCTAAGTTTTGTTCAGGTTTGATATATCTTTATTTGCTTTATTTGTTTTTGTGTTATTCTGCAATTTTAGTATTAGGTTAAGGTTGCATCCATCCTATACACGTTCAGCATCTTACAAAAAAAAAAAAAAAAAAAAAATTCATTCCTAGTTGATTTAGGATTTCCTAGTTTTATCGTATTTTTGTTTCCTAGTTTGTTGGTTGTCTTTTATCATTGTTCTTGTTAATTTGGTTTTTGTTGATTTTTCTTTGCTGTTTTAGTCTTAGATATTTGCATTCATATATTCACAAAAAAAAAAAGAGAAAAAAAAAAAGAGCTTGCGGCAACATTTAAAAAAAAAAAAAAAAAAAAAAACTCCACATTTGTGTTTATTTGGAGGTCACGGGTTTGGTGTTTGTTTTAGAATTGGAATTGTAATTTTGGTAATTATTCTTGCTACTGCAGTTGTTTATATTCTGTGAGTGAAAAAAAAAAAAGGAGGTAAAGCCGAATAAAAAAAAAAAAAAAACAGAAAAATATTTCGGTTTGTTGGAGTTTGATTTGTTTGCTGGAAATTTGTTGGAGCTGCTGTTTTTTTTAAGAATTATTTCAATATTTGAGTTGCTGCTTGATCAACAACAACCAACACTTTTCTATAATTTTGTTCTCTTTGATTCTTGTTCGTATTTGAATTTCTTTTTCTAGAATTTTGTTCTTGAACTCATAATCTATTACCATCTGGTCCAGTTCTTCAAAATTCCAAAATTTTCTCATTAATTTGCTTTATTTTGTCTAGAAAAAATCGAAAATAGGTATTTTCATTCCATTCGGTATTTGTTTATTTTTGCTTACTGTTTTGTTGATAAGTTTAATTAAAATATACTAGTGATCTAATTGCTGTTTTTTGGGTGTTTTAATTAGAACTTTGAGATAATTCATTGAGTGGAAAAAGGCAAGAGTGTGTGAGCTTAAAAGAGGGTAAAAGCCAAAACTAATGTGCAAACACGAGTGTCGAGACCTTGTTTAAGTGAAACACGTGAGGGAGTGAATATTGTGAGGATTTATTTTATTTTTTGCAGTATTTTACTAACATGGCAGATTCTAGAATAAGAAGAGGAGATCCACCCTTGAGGATCAATGAGGAGGAGTCCGTAGCATACCATGGCGATGCTCGAGCTACCGGGAGCGGAGACCAAGTGGACATGAGAGCTGTTTTGGAGTCAATACAGTGGGTTAGTGCTCAAATTGAGCATGTGAATCAAAGGATGGGAAGGTTGGAAGTTTCCCAAGGAATTCCAAACACAAGAAATAGGCAAGAATTCCATAGAGGACGAGGCCGAGGACGAGGAGGTCACGAGAGACCAAGAGAGGAATTTAATGAGGAGCCATTCGGTGGAGACTTTGAGGAAGGTATGAACAAAACTTTTGCTGTCCAAGATAGAGCTGGCCATGGAAGATATAGGAGGGAAGAAACAGATGACAATCTTAGCAATATCAAGATCAACATCCCACCATTCATGGGAAAAAGTGACCCCGAAGCATATTTGGAGTGGGAAGAAAAAATGGAGATGATATTTGACCGCCATAATTATTCGGAGGCTAAGAAGGTGAAATTGGCAGCAATGAGATTTGGCCATTATGCACTCCAATGGTGGACCAATGAGCAAAACACCCGAAGGAGAGTTGGTGATGACTTGATTACTACATGGCGACAAATGAAAGGAGCCATGCGGAAGCGATTCGTACCATCACACTATCATAGGTTGCTGCATTAAAGACTTCAATCTTTATCTCAAGGACATGGATCCGTGGAGGATTATTACAAGGAGATGGAGATGCTTATGATGAGATTGAACTTGAATGAAGATAGGGAAGCAACCATGGAAAGGTTTCTTGGTGGTTTGAATCGTGAAATAGCCAATCAACTAGAATTGCAACAATATGTGGAATTGGAGGAGATGTTGCATGTGGCTATTAAATTAGAGCATCAATTCAAGAGGAGGGGTGTAAGATCATGGTTTGGAGGTGTTTCCAACAGTGGAAGGTCCAATTCTAGTGGCTGGAGGAACAATCCCATCTATGAAAGCAAGCCAAAGCCGAAAGTCAAAGAAGAAAGTTCACATTGGCCAAGGAAGGAGACTAGAACCGAATCTGTCCAAGCACCAAGGAATGAGGTAAAATTAGATCCTAAACCTTCTAGAACTCATGATATTGTGTGTTTTAAGTGCCAGGGAGGAGGACACGTCGCTAGCCAATGCCCGAATAGAAGAATCATGGTGTTAAAGGGCAATGACGAGCTAGAATCGAAAAGTGAAGAAAGTGAGGATGAAGCCAAGCAAGAGGAGGAGGACTTGGAGGATGAACCCGAAACCTTGCAAGCATCCAATGCTGAATTAAACTTGCTTTCTAGGAGAGTACTTGCTGCATACAAAGATGAGGATGAAATTCAAAGAGAGAACATCTTCCACACCCGATGTCAAATTCAAGGTAAGATTTGTAGTATGATTATTGATAGTGGAAGTTGTACAAATGTAATTAGTAACATTGTAGTTGATATATTAGGCTTAATAACTATTAAACATCCAGAACCTTATAGATTACAATGGCTTAATGATAGTGGTGAAATAAAAGTGAATAAACAAGCCAAAGTAAAATTTAATATAGGTAGATATGAGGATGTAGTTTTATGTGATATTGTACCCATGATTGCTGGACATATACTATTAGGTAGACCATGGCAATTTGATAAAGATGCTGCTCATTTTGGTCGAGAAAATAGTATTGTTTTTAGGTTTAAAGGGAAGAAGGTCAAGCTGGAACCATTATCTCCTAAAGAGGTTTACAAAGACCAATTACAAATGCAACAAAGGAGAGAAGCCGAAAAGCTTAAGGAAAAAGCAAGTATGGCACCAACGGCTTCACCATCCTTTCAAGAAGGTAAGAATGAGGTTGTTGATCAAGGTAAGGTTTCTAAGACTCATATTGAGTGGAAAGATCAAGGAAAAATCAAAAGAGAGGGGAAAGAGAGTGGCAAACCCTAAAGCTTGGAGAAGGAAGGGAAATCCGAAGGTTTGCGCCAATCCAAGGGGGAAAAAGAAAAAGAAAGAAAAGAAAGGTCAAGTAGCAACTTTTATTTGAGTTTAAGGGATATTAATAAGGTTATTGAGTGTAAGAAACCTTTACTGGTCATGATTTATAAAGAAAATTATTTTAATGATCAAACTAACTTTGAAGAACTTGAATTGCCAAGTTCAATGATTTCTCTTTTGAAGGAATTTGGAGATGTCTTCCCAAATGAAATTCCAAGTGGACTACCATCCAATCAAGAGGGAAAAGGTGAGCTTGCTATCCAAGGTAAGTATTCTAATACTCAGGTTGTGTGGAAAGATTTTAATAAAACCAAGAGTGAAAAATTTGGTGCAAAAGCCGAGAGTGAGGAAGGTGAAATGGCATTGAGTGAGAAAGGAAAAGGAAGACAAGAAAGGAAGAATATAAATTTTTATCTTAGCTTTGGTGATGTTAATAAAGTAATTATGAATAAGAAATCTTTGCTGACCATGAATTTTAAAGATACTTATTTAAAGATGTCTTTATTGCATAGAACTTTATCTGCATTGTTGAGAGCTTTACTTAGTGGCAATTTGAAAATTTGGGAAATATTGTTTGGTAATTTTAAAAAGTGTAATTTTTACCATAATGAGCATGTATTTCTAGATTTTGTTGTAATAGTGTTTGACCCAGGAGAATTGGCTTGGTTGCACTTATGAAAGGAAAGGTTTCCTAAACAAAGAAAGTCAAAGCTCATGCTGCCTATGGATGGACTTTTTCAAGTTTTGGAGCCGAATAACAAGAATGCCTACAAGCTTGATTTACCGGGTGAGTATAACATGAGTGCTGCATTTAATGTCAAGCCGTGCGGCCTTAGTTGCTATTCTGACCCTTTGTTGCAACTAAGTAAGCCTTTTGCTCACAAAAAGAGAGAGTTAAGCAAAGAAAGCTAGAGCACAAAGAGAGTTTGGGAGAATGAAAGTATATTGCTTAAAAGAGAGCTTTACAAGAGTAGCTTGGATTCTTGAATCCTTGGATGCTTGGATTCTTGGATGGTTTAGCCAAATGAGGCCTCCACCTATTTATAGGCACACAAAGTCTAATCCTACGGCTATAATTGCTTTAATCCTACGGTGGAGAATGGGTGTCTAGATCCTTCCCACCTCCTTTACATAAAATATCTAAAGAAGCATCTAGAATGGATATGTACATGGCTTGACCTAGAGTTCTCCACAAGGTTCTAGAGAATTCTACACTACTCTAGGTGCTTGGCCCATTGTAAGGCCCAAAATAGGCCCAAAGTGGATTATAAGGCCCAAAATGGAGAGAATGCTCACCAAGTGTTTGATGAAATGCTTCAACCGTGACATTCTCCCCCACCTATGCCGTCGACGTCCTCGTCGAGCTTGCTTCATGGAACCTCTTGATATGATCTTCAAATTGCCAAAGCGCGATAGCAGGTTCCCAACTTGCTTCGCTATCGGGAAGTCCCTTCCATTTCACCAAGTACTCATGACTCGGATGGTTATCCCTTCCACGAACTACTCGATCAGCTAAGATGCTCTCCACATCCTTGTCATAAGTGTTGTAGACCCCTATTGGTGCTCGCTTGGACTCCCCTCTTGTTTGGTCTTCTTCATCCTTGTAGTATGGCTTTAAGCAACTTACATGGAAGACCGGGTGAAGTTTGAGTGTAGGAGGTAACTCCACCTTATAAGATACCTTGCCCACCTTCTTGACGATTGGAAACGGTCCCTCGTATCGGCGAACAAGGCCTTTGTGTAGTCCTCGGGTAGACTTGTGTTGGGATGAAAGGATTTTGATGAACACCAAGTCTCCCACTTGATACTCCACGTGCCTTCTTTTGGTGTCCGCCCACTTCTTCATTTTCTTGGTGGCCTTATGAAGGTACGACCTTGCTAAGTCCACTTGTTCATGCCAACCTTTGGCAATCTTGAATGCGGCAGGACTCCTTCCTCCATACTTGGTAACAAGTGTTTGTGGAGTGAGTGGTTGTTGCCCCGTGGCTAACTCGAATGGACTTCGATTGGTGGACTCGCTCCTTTGCAAGTTGTAGGAGAATTGGGCAACATCTAGCAGCTTTGCCCAATCATGTTGATTGGCACTCACAAAGTGCCGTAGATATAGCTCTAATAGCGCATTAGCTCGCTCGGTTTGCCCATCGGTTTGTGGATGAAAGCTTGTAGAGAAATGCAACTCCGAGCCCATGAGCTTAAATAACTCCGTCCAAAACCTTCCGGTGAACCTTGAGTCTCGATCACTTATAATTGATCTTGGGAGTCCCCAATACTTCACCACGTGCTTGAAAAATAGCCGTGCCGTCTCCTCAGCTGGACACTCCTTTGTCGCGGCAATGAATGTAGCATACTTAGAAAATCGATCAACCACTACGATTATAGTGCTACATCCCTCGGACTTGGGTAAGCCAATGATGAAGTCCATGGAGATGCTCTCCCATGGTCTCTCCGGAGTTGGTAGTGGCTCCAATAAACCTGCGGGTTGTCGTTGCTCCACCTTGTCTTGTTGACAAACAAGGCAGGTCTTCACATACATCTCGATGTCATCCCGCATTTGTGGCCAATAATAGTTCGTCTCCAACAAAGCTCTCGTACGCTTTTGCCCCGGGTGGCCAGCCCATTTGGTGTCATGGCATTCTTTGATCAAATTTTTCCTTATGTTGCCCCACCTTGGTACATAGATGCGATGCCCCTTTGTGTAGAGAAGGCCATCTTCAACCCAAAACCTCTTAACTCCTTTTGCTGCAGGTGATGATCTTGATTTGAGGACAAATCCTTTTCAAGAGGAGGGGAATGATGTGATTCCGCCCAAGCCCGCTCCACCGATAACCCGCTGGGGTGCTGACTCGATACGGATGAAGACTAGGCCAATCACAAGAGCTCAAATTAAGAGATTTAAGGGCAACCTGGGAGTATTTATACAGAGGGTAATCAATCTCAACAGAGCTTGTCCATACTTGAAGATACAAAGCCTATTCGAAGCATTCAAGTGGTGGAAGCTGATATGAACCCGGGTGACGGTTTTGGTACATTTTTGGAGTCCGGGAAGTATGAAATGGTTCCAATGCTTTATGGGTTCAATACATATGCCTAAGAGGTCATGGAATCAAGTTAAATCAGCCTCAAATGCAATCAAAAAGGGCTTGTACGGACAACATCAAGAATTTGGCCGAATTTGCTGTATTGCTTGCTGACTTTACTGTATTTTACTGTATTAGCCTTTTCTTATTTTTCCAAGCATGGGCAGCGTGTGGGACTTCATATTCAGCTTATTTGGCATCCTACAAATCATCTAGAAGCTGATTTGAAGCTCAAAGAGGTCAAAGATTGATCAAAGTCAACTTGATCAAAAAGGCTAGCATTTTTAGTTTCCTAATTTGTTTTTACTTTTTGTTTTAGGAAACTACCATTACTTTTTGGCTTTTATTTATTTATTTTCTGGAAAAATAACTTTAGGAAGGTTTTTATTTTATTTTTTCCATTGTAAATTAATTAATTCCTAATTTAATATAAAGGAATTAATTAATCAAACTTAGATTAGGAAAGGAAGTATAGTTTCAGCCAACTAGGTTTCTTTATGTGTGGTGGCTGGTTTTCTTTATGTTCTAGGGTTTTATTTCATGGCTTTGTAGCCTATTTAAAGGCTTAGTTATCAATAAGAAAACAACTTTGATTTGATTGAGAAAATACTTGTGAGATTAATTATCTCTTTGTTCTTTGAGAACACCTAAGACACCATTAGAGAATTAGTTGTTTTAGCTTGACTTATCAATAGGTTTTCCATCCCCTATTGTGGCGTCTACATTATACCAAGGTTTCTAACCACAGGTTGGTTAGGGTTGAGGTTCATTCCATTAGAACTTGAACTTAATTAAAGATCTGGGCTAATATAATACGGGTTTAGGAGCAGGTCGTCCTAGGTTCGTATCAAATAGTACCCTCATAAAGCACCATACATCTTGATACTACCTGGATACATACACTGAGCTGTGAGCCTTATAAAGAAATTTCCTCTCAAGTCCTTCATTTGCAAGAACACAAAATTTAGTAGCCATAACCAAAGCTGCACCATCGCTAACTGTGAAAGTTGTACTCAAACCCTTTACAACCAGGCCTCTCAATTTCATCAGAAGGAAATCATGAAGTTGGCATCATAAACTCGATCAAAAAGTATAGGTTGAATTCAAAAACTAGCTAAAACAACACCCTGTAGATCCATCTTTAATAAAACTCATAACTTCCATAACTTTACCATCAAAGGAATTTGTACCGTTTACATGTATGCCAATGAACTTGTAGCCTTTCTACTCAATGCATCAATTACTATATTTGCCCTATTGGAATGGTACTTAATGTTGCAATCATAATCGTTGAGTAGCTCTATCCATCTCCTTTGCCTTAAGTTCAACTTCTATGTAAACATATACTTAAGGCTTTTATGGTCGGGTCTAGATTTGAAATGTAGCTCCGTACAAGTTAACTTTTTTTTTCCCCTTAATTCTTGGAAATTATGCTCATATTGTTAAGTCTATACCAACTTAGCTGCTTTCTTGATCAAATAATGAAATGGTCTTGCTATCTTAAAGAGCCCCTCAATACACCTGTCATAATACCCTACTAAACTCATAAACTCCACACCTCAGTTACTATAGTAGGCTACTTTCAATTGAACATTGCTTCCACCTTTTAAGGATCTGCATAGATGCTATAAGCAAAATTGACACATCTAAGGAAACCCACTCTATCACTACAAGAAAATGAACCTTTATTAATGAAACTTTTATCAGCTCCTCGACAAAAAATACTTTTAGAAACTAAAACTATTTTGTCGGCACCGATTAACTTTTTGTAACAAAACATAAAAATTGCCAACAAATGTTTTACCTTTAATGATGAAAATAAAATTTCCAAGGTAAAGGATAATTTTTTAATGACGATGAGGAATTATTGTTTTTTACAATTGAAATTAACATTTATGGGGCAAAAGTTAAATCTTTTATTGACGACTATAACTATTGTCTAACATTACTAACAAAATTCTTCGATAACGGTTTAACTTTTGGAGACAAAATTAATCATTTGGTTGTCAAAGGTATGGAGTTTTTATTCACAAAATGTATTTTTATGGGAAACAAATCCCAAGATACTTAATTTTTCCAGTTTTTTGTTATTTTAGACATGTATATTAAATTCATTGACATTATGAAAAGAAAAAAAAAATAAATGCATTGATTATGAAAGCTTGGTAGTTGGTATCACTATTCTATCTCAGTTTCAATCATAAGGTATAACTAATTTTTTACCTTGACGGAAACTTACTTAATCTAGTACATATATATAATAAACTGTTGCCCATGAATTTTGAGATTTCCTCGGCAAAGGCACCCATTGCCAATGAAATTAGTGGTTTTTTCTTGTAAAGGCTTTACTTTTAAGGAGAAAATTAGCGATTTGATTGGCAAAAGTATGGCTTTTTATATATAATAAAATTTTGCCCACGAATTTTGAGATTTCCTTAACAAAGGCACCCTTTGCCAACAAAATGAGTGGTTTTTTATTTTAAATGTTTTACTTGAGGAGAAAATTAGTCATTTGATTGGCAAAAGTATGGCTTTTTTATTCACAAAATTGTATTTCTGTGGGAAAAAATCCCATGATATTTGATTTTTTTCATTTCTTTGTTGTTTGAGACATGTATATAAAATTTATTGACATTACGAAAAGTTAAAAAATGAATTAGATGCATCGTTCATTAAAACCTTATAGTTGGTATTGCTATTCTATCTACCTATATACATATACAATGTTATAATCATTAGTAATATTATTTCAACTTCATTTTTTCAATATATATTAAATAAAAACAAGCATACATACATCAGTTTCGATCTTAAGGTCAATTAATTTTTTACCATTAGGAAAACGTACTTAATCCAATATATATATATAATATATATCTATGACTTAATCCAACTTTTATCTATGACTTTTGAGATTTCTTCAACAAAGGCATCAATTGCCAATGAAATTAGCAAAATTTTCTTGCAAAGGTTTAATTGTTAGGAAAACATCAGTCATTTTATTGGCAAAGGTATGACTTTTTTATTCACAAAAATGTATTTCTGGGGGAAAAAATATCATGATATTTAATTTTTCATTTCTTTATTGTTGGAGACAGGTATATAAAATTTATTGAAATTACCAAAAAAAAAAAAGATTAGAAGCACTAATCATTAAAGTCTACTAGTTTGCGTTAGAGAAGCATGGCATTGTTAGACATGATAATAAGCAAAACTCGAGACCTAGTTACTTAGGCTGAAAGTGATACGAACCTAGGACGACCTGCTCCTAAACCCGTATTATATTAGCCCGGATCTTAATTAAGTTCAAGTTCTAATGGAATTGACCTCAACCCCTAACCAACCTGTGGTTAGAAACCTTGGTATAATGTAGACGCCACAATAGGGGATGGAAAACCTATTGATAAGTCAAGCTAAAACAACCAATTCTCTAATGGTGTTTTAGGTGTTCTCAAAGAACAAAGAGATAATTAATCTCACAAGTATTTTCTTAATCAAATCAAAGTTTTTTTATTATTGAAAAATAAGCCTTTAAATAGGCTTGAAAGAAACAAAATAAACCCTTAAAAAATTATTGAAAACCGGACTCCTATAGGAATTAGGAAACTTGACCGAATTCTAATATGTTCTAAACTAAGTTTCCTAAACTAAATTTGATTAATTAATTCCTTTATTCTGAATTAGGAATTAATTAATTTACAATGAAAATAATAAAATAATAACTTTCCTAAACTTATTTGTCCAGAAAATAAATAAATAAAAACTAAAAAGTAATGGTAGTTTCCTAAAACAAGAAGTAGAATAAAATTAGGAAACTATAATACTAGCTTTTTTGACTAATTTGACTTTGACCAATCTTTGACCTCTTTGAGCTCCAAATCAGCTTCTAGATGCTTTGTAGGATGCCAAATAAGCTGAATATGAAGTACCACACGTTGCCCATGCTTGAAAAAATAAGAAAAGGCTAATACAGTAAAATACAGTAAAGCCAGCAAGCAATACAGCAAATTCGGCCAAATTGTTGAAGCTGTCCATACAAGCCCTTTTTGATTGCATTTGAGGCTGCTTTAAATTGATTCTATGACCTCTTAGGCATATGTATTGAACCCATAAAGCATTGGAACCATTTCATGCTTCCCGGACTCCAAAAATGTACCAAAACCGTCACCCGGGTCCGTATCGGCTTCCACCACTTGGATGCTTAGAATAGGCTTTGTATCTTCAAGTATGGACAAGCTCTGTTGAGATTGATTACCCCTTGTATAAATACTCCCAGGTTGTCCTTAAATCTCTTAATTTGAGCTCTTGTGATTGGCCTAATATTCATCCGTGTCGAGTCAGCACCCCAGCGGGTTATCGGTTGAGCAGGCTCGGGCGGAATCACATCATTCCCCTCCTCTTGAAAAGGATTTGTCCTCAAATCAAGATTATCACCTGCAGCAAAAGGAGTTAAATCAGCAACATTAAATGTAGCACTCATGTTATACTCACCCGGTAAATCAAGCTTGTAGGCATTCTTGTTATTCGGCTCAAAAACTTGAAAAAGTCCATCCACAGGCAGCATGAGCTTTGACTTTCTTTGTTTAGGAAACCCTTCATTTCGTAAGTGCAACCAAACCAATTCTCCTGGGTCAAACACTATTACAACAAAATCTAGAAATACATGCTCATTATGGTAAAAATTACACTTTTTAAGGTTAGAAAACAATATTTTCCAAATTTTCAAATTGCCACTAAGTAAAGCTCTCAACAATGCAGATAAAGTTCTATGCAATAAAGACATCTTTAAATAAGTATATTTCAAATTCATGGTCAGCAATGATTTCTTATTTATAATTACTTTATTAACATCACCAAAACTAAGATAAAAATTTATATTTTTCCATTCTTGTCTTCTTTTTCCTTTCCCACTCACGGCCATATCACTTTCCTCACTCTCGGCTTTTGCACCAAATTTCTCACTTTTGGTTTTAGTAAAATATTTCCACACAACCTGAGTATACTTACCTTGGACAGCAAGCTCACCTTTTCCCTCTTGATTGGATGGTAGTCCACTTGGAATTTCATTTGGGAAGACATCTCCAAATTCCTTCAAAAGAGAAATCATTGAACTTGGCAATTCAAGTTCTTCAAAGTTAGTTTGATCATTAAAATAATTTTCTTTATAAATCATGACCAGCAAAGGTTTCTTACACTCAATAACCATATTAATATCCCCTAAACTCAAATAAAAGTTGCTGCTTGACCTTTCTTTTCTTTCTTTTTCTTTTTCTCTCTCGGATTGGCGAAAACCTTCGGATTTCCCTTCCTTCTCCAAGCTCTTGGGTTTGCCACTTTCTTTCCCCTCTCTTTCAGTTTTTCCTTGATCTTTCCACTTAATATGAGTCTTAGAAACCTTACCTTGATCAGCAACCTCATTCTTACCTTCTTGAAAGGATAGTGAAGCCGTTGGTGCCATACTTGCTTTTTCCTTAAGCTTTTCGGCTTCTCTCCTTTGTTGCATTTGTAATTGGTCTTTGTAAACCTCTTTAGGAGATAATGGTTCCAGCTTGACCTTCTTCCCTTTAAACATGAAAACAATACTATTTTCTCGACCAAAATGAGTAGCATCTTTATCAAATTGCCATGGTCTACCTAATAGTATATGTCCAGCAATCATGGGTACAATATCACATAAAACTACATCCTCATATCTACCTATATTAAATTTTACTTTGGCTTGTTTATTCACTTTTATTTCACCACCATCATTAAGCCATTGTAATCTATAAGGTTCTGGATGTTTAATAGTTATTAAGCCTAATTTATCAACTACAATGTTACTAATTACATTTGTACAACTTCCACTATCAATAATCATACTAAAAATCTTACCTTGAATTTCACATCGGGTGTGGAAGATGTTCTCTCTTTGAATTTCATCCTCATCTTTGTATACAGCAAGTACTCTCCTAGAAAGCAAGTTTAATTCAGCATTGGATGCTTGCAAGGTTTCGGGTTCATCCTCCAAGTCCTCCTCCTCTTGCTTGGCTTCATCCTCACTTTCTTCACTTTTCGATTCTAGCTCGTCATTGCCCTTTAACACCATGATTCTTCTATTCGGGCATTGGCTATCAATGTGTCCTCCTCCCTGGCACTTAAAACACACAACATCATGAGTTCTAGAAGGTTTAGGATCTAATTTTACCTCATTCTTTGGTGCTTGGACAGATTTGGTTCTAGTCTCCTTCCTTGGCCAGTTTGAACTTTCTTCTTTGACTTTCGGCTTTAGCTTGCTTTCATAGATGGGATTGTTCCTCCAGCCACTTGAATTGGACCTTCCATTGTTGGAAACACCTCCAAACCATGATCTTACACCCCTCCTCTTGAATTGGTGCTCAAGCTTAATGGCAACATGCAACATCTCCTCCAACTTCAAGTATTGTTGCAAATCTAGTTGGTTGGCTATCTCACGATTCAAACCACCAAGAAATCTTTCCATGGTTGCTTCTCTATCCTCATTCATGTTTAACCTCATCATGAGCATCTCCATCTCTTTGTAATAATCCTCCACCGACCTAGTTCCTTGAGATAAAGATTGAAGTCTTTGATGCAGCAACCTATGATAGTGTGATGGTACGAATCGCTTCCGCATGGCTCCTTTCATTTGTCGCCATGTAGTAATCAAGTCATCACCAACTCTCCTTCGGGTGTTTTGCTCATTGGTCCACCATTGGAGTGCATAATGGCCAAACTCCATTGCTGCCAATTTCACCTTCTTAGCCTCTGAATAATTATGGTGGTCAAATATCATCTCCATTTTTTCTTCCCACTCCAAATATGCTTCGGGGTCACTTTTTCCCATGAATGGTGGGATGTTGATCTTGATATTGCTAAGATTGTCATCTGTTTCTTCCCTCCTATATCTTCCATGGCCAGCTCTATCTTGGACAGTAAAAGTTTCGTCCATACCTTCCTCAAAGTCTCCACCGAATGACTCCTCATCAAATTCCTCTCTTGGTCTCTCGCGACCTCCTCGTCGTCGGCCTCGTCCTCCATGGAATTCTTGCCTATTTCTTGTACTTGGCATTCCTTGTGAGGCTTCTAGTCTTCCCATTCTTTGATTCACATGCTCAACTTGAGCACTAACCCTCTGTATTGACTCCAAAACAGCTCTCATGTCCACTTGGTCTCCACTCCCGGTAGCTCGATCATCGCCATGGAATGCTACGGACTCTTCCTCATTGATCCTCAAGGGTGGATCCCCTCTTCTTATTCTAGAATCTGCCATGTTAGTAAAATACTGCAAAAATAAAATAAATCCTCACAATATTCACTCCCTCACGTGTTTCACTCAAACAAGGTCTCGACACTCGTGTTTGCACACTAGTTTCGGCTTTTACCCTCTTTTAAGCTCACACACTCTTGCCTTTTTCCACTCAATGAATTATCTCAAAGTTCTAATTAAAACATCCACAAAACAGCAATTAGATCACTAGTATGTTTTAATTAAACTTATCAACAAAACAGTAGCAAAAAGTAGGCAATACCGAAAGAATCCAACAAATCCTAATTTTTCGGCTTTCTAGACAAGAAAACACAAAATAATGGGAAAACGTTGGAATTTTTGAAAACTGCACCGGATGGTAGTAGATTATGAGTTCAAGAATAAAATTCCAGAAAAAGAAATTCAAATATGAACAAGAATCAAAGAGAACAAAATATAGAAAAGTTGTTGGTTGTTATTCTTTGTAATTTAAGTTTTGTATCAATTCCTTTAACTAATTTTAATCCAAATAATTTAAGCACCCAAAATCCAAATATCCAGCAGCAAAAATAATTCTCCAGCAACTCAAATATTGAATAAATAATAAAAAAACCAGCAGCTCCAACAAATTTCCAGCAAACAAATCAAACTCCAACAAACTGAAATATTTTTCTTTTGTTTTTTTTTTTATTCGGCTTTACCTCTTCTTTTTTTTTTTTTTTTTCACTCACAGAACATAAACAACTGTAGTAGCAAGAATAATTACCAAAATTGCAATTCCAACTCCAAAACAAACACCAAACCCGTGACCTCCAAATAAACACAAATGTGCAGTTTTTTTTTTTTTTTTTTTTTTTAATGTTGCCGCAAACTCTTTTTTTTTTTTTTTTTAATATATGAATACAAATATTTAAGACTAAAACAGCAAAGGAAAATCAACAAAAACCAAAATTATCAAGAACAATGATAATAGACAACCAACAAATTAGGAAACAAAAATACGATAAAACTAGGAAACCTAATTCAACTAGGAATGAATTTTTTTTTTTTTTTTTTTTAAAGATGCAGAACGTGTATGGGATGGATGCAACCTTAACCTAATGCTAAAATTGCAGAATAACACAAAAACAAATCAACCAAATAAAGATAGATCAAACCTGAACAAAATTTAGCTCTGATACCAAATGATACGAACCTAGGACGACCTGCTCCTAAACCCGTATTATATTAGCCCGGATCTTAATTAAGTTCAAGTTCTAATGGAATTGACCTCAACCCCTAACCAACCTGTGGTTAGAAACCTTGGTATAATGTAGACGCCACAATAGGGGATGGAAAACCTATTGATAAGTCAAGCTAAAACAACCAATTCTCTAATGGTGTTTTAGGTGTTCTCAAAGAACAAAGAGATAATTAATCTCACAAGTATTTTCTTAATCAAATCAAAGTTTTTTTATTATTGAAAAATAAGCCTTTAAATAGGCTTGAAAGAAACAAAATAAACCCTTAAAAAATTATTGAAAACCGGACTCCTATAGGAATTAGGAAACTTGACCGAATTCTAATATGTTCTAAACTAAGTTTCCTAAACTAAATTTGATTAATTAATTCATTTATTCTGAATTAGGAATTAATTAATTTACAATGAAAATAATAAAATAATAACTTTCCTAAACTTATTTGTCCAGAAAATAAATAAATAAAAACTAAAAAGTAATGGTAGTTTCCTAAAACAAGAAGTAGAATAAAATTAGGAAACTATAATACTAGCTTTTTTGATTAATTTGACTTTGACCAATCTTTGACCTCTTTGAGCTCCAAATCAGCTTCTAGATGCTTTGTAGGATGCCAAATAAGCTGAATATGAAGTACCACACGTTGCCCATGCTTGAAAAAAATAAGAAAAGGCTAATACAGTAAAATACAGTAAAGCCAGGAAGCAATACAGCAAATTCGGCCAAATTGTTGAAGCTGTCCGTACAAGCCCTTTTTGATTGCATTTGAGGCTGCTTTAAATTGATTCTATGACCTCTTAGGCATATGTATTGAACCCATAAAGCATTGAAACCATTTCATGCTTCCCGGACTCCAAAAATGTACCAAAACCGTCACCCGGGTCCGTATCGGCTTCCACCACTTGGATGCTTAGAATAGGCTTTGTATCTTCAAGTATGGACAAGCTCTGTTGAGATTGATTACCCCTTGTATAAATACTCCCAGGTTGTCCTTAAATCTCTTAATTTGAGCTCTTGTGATTGGCCTAATATTCATCCGTGTCGAGTCAGCACCCCAGCGGGTTATCAGTTGAGCAGGCTCGGGCGGAATCACATCAGAAAGGTTACTATTCAAGCTTGTTTTGTATTTTAACTGATAGTTTGTTCCATCCAATTTTATGTGTACAATTTAGGCTAGTTAAGTTGGCTTAAAGATACCAAAATTATTTAATTAAAGTATATTAGCTAAATTAGGGTTTAAGAAAACTTAAGCACCTTAATGAAATGGACGTACCTTGGTGACATGGATGATGACATGGACAGCTGCTTGGTTATATGGAGTCTTATAATTCGGCCAACCTCTCATCCAATGTATGTGAAGACATATGGCATCATGCATAAGGACTACTTTAATTTGAATACTCAATAAGCCAACAACATTAATCAAAATTTAAGAGGCATGTGATGAAGTTGCATTCACACTTGTAGTTGCTTCACCATGAAGCACTTAGAAATTATCAGTGCCTAGGTTGGACCATGGTATACTTTCACACAATTTTTGCGAGCTATATATATGTGTAACATTATAATGAATAAATTGAATTTGGTTTTGGTAACACACCTCAGTTTTCCCTTTGAGAACAAGAGAAACATCTATACTGGCCTTGCTAGAAAATTTAACACCTTATTCAAAAGCATCAAGGCCGAGCGCTTCAAAACACTTCCAAAATCAATTTCCATCATCTTTAAACCCTTGTTCTCTTTAGATAAACCTTGTGCTAATCTTTCAATTTAGTATAAGAGCTTTGTTTCTTTAATCCTTTGCCAAAACAAAGTGAGAATCCAAAGAATACTTATCAGTTTCAATGGTTTCTTCACATTTTTCAGCACTTTCAACTCCTTTGTTTGATGGCCAAAACTACTCAATTCGGTCAATCAAAATGAAAGCTTATCTTCAAGCTTACAATCTTTGGGAACTGGTTAAATATGATTATGTACGAAAACCTTTAAGGGTAGGAGCTTCCATAAACCAAATTAAGCTCCATAGTGAAGAAAATGCAAGACCTTATAAAGCTCTCATAGCAATACAAGCTGCTATTACTGATGAGATCTTTACAAGGATTATGACTTGCATAACACCTAAAGAAGCTTGGGAAAGCTTTAAGAGGAGTTCCAAAGAACCATAAGAACGAAACAAATGCAGCTGCTCAACTTTAGAAGAGAGTTTGAGAATCTGAAAATGTTTAGAATATGAAACTCTGAAAGAGTTGTTAAACAAAATCATGAAGATTATGAACCAAATTTGGTGACAATGTGAAGACTTTCTAGATCAAAGGATTGTTGAAAAGATCCTCATATGCCTTCCAGAGAAATAGGAAGCAAATATTTCATCTTTGGAAGAGACAATAGATCTCTCACAAATCTCACTTACTTAATTGATCAATGCATTTTAAGCCATGGAACAAAGGAGGAATCTTCGGCTTCTAAATTCGAGTAAAGTAACTTTTGCAACCAATAATAAAGGCAAGTCAATCTAGCAAGCTCAGCCTTTTCAAAGCCAAATAGAGGCAATGACATCACCAATCAAAGAGGGAACAAGAAGACTTTATAGTCCTTGCATAATATGCAAAAAGTAAGGACACACGACTAAACTATAGTGTTGGAAATCAAATGCTCAATGCAAAATTGGCAAGCAATTTGATCACATGGAGAAAGTTTCTAGGAGAAAGAACCAAAGGCAAGAAGCAAGACAAGCTCAAGAATTTGAGGAGTCTAGTGAAGAGCATGAACACACCTTCACAGCCACTTGCAGCCTTGCAAGCATAACTAAAGACTCATGGGTCCTGGACAGCAGTTGTACTAACCATATGTGCAACAACCATGATCTATTTATGAAGTTAGACTCAAGAATTGGAACAAAAATCAAGGCAGAAAATGGAATAATGATGCAGGCACAGGGAAAAGGTACAACACTGATTACAAACATGTTGTATGTTCCAAACTTGTTCGAGAACTTATTGAGTGTGCCATAACTTATGAAGGAATGATGCACTGAGAAATTCTTGGATATAAGTTATGAAATATCTAAGAATGAAAAAGTTGTATTATTTTTCTGTATGAAGGATAATAGCCTTGTGATTGATTTTAATCAATAAAATCAATCAGCCTTGAAGAATCAGAGCTATGGCATAGAAGATTTGGTCACTACAACTATGCCACCATAAAACAAATGCAAACTCAACAAGTTGTTGAGAATCTACTGCAAACCCTAGAGATTGAAGTTGCATGCCAAAAATGTCAACTTGGTATGCTCAAAAGGCAACCACTTCCCTTGACATCTCTCAGAAAGGCAAAGGAAAAGCTACAACTAGTGCACTAGGATTTATGTGGACTGATGAATGAGACAACTCATGCTGGAAGGAGGTAATTGGTAATTTTTTTGTATGATTATTCAAGAAAATGTTGGATCTACTTCCTCAAATAAAAATTAGAGGTAGTAACCACGTTTCAAGATTTAAAAACACTTGTGAAGAATCAAGCACAAACAACTATCAAGGTAGTTAAAATAGACAATGATGGTGAGTACATTTCAAGTGCTTTCCAAGACATTTACAAGTAAAGTGGCATCATATATCAACTAACAACTCCATACACACCACAAAAGAGAAAAAGAAAAATGGAGTTAGACAAAAAAAGTACAGAACCATCATGGAAACATCAAGATGCTTACTGTTCAAGAAAAGCCTATTTAAGAAATTTTAGGCTGAAGTTGCCAATACACGTGTCTACCTCCTTGATAGATTTCCAAGTATGGCAATTTACTCCAAAACTCCTAATAAATTTTGTAAGTACTTGTTATATGCATGTTCATGACACTAAGAGGTCCAAGCTAGAAAAAAAAGCAAACATTGGCATATTTGTTGGCTATAGCTCAATTTCAAAGGGCTATAGAATATATGATGTGTCAAAGATGTAGATTGTTATCTCAAGAGAAGTTATAGTAGATGAAAATTCACAATGGGATTGGAAAGAACACAAAGTGCAAAGAAACACTTATATTCAATCAATAACTCCTTCCATAGACCAAGGTGATCTAAATGCTGTCAAACACGAAGAAGATGATGATCCAGCCAATGAAAATTATGTTGGCAAAAGGGGAACCAAATCAATTGTAAAACACTATAAGAGAGCAAGCTTGGCAACACATGACCAGCAACTTATAGTGAAGTAGCTCAACATAAAGAATGGCAATCTAAAATGGAGGAGCTCTATATGATTGAAAAGAACAAGGTAGCTCAACATAAAGAATGGCAAGCTGAAATGAAAGAGGAGCTCTGTATGATTGAAAAGAACAAGACATGGAGTTTAGTAATGATTGAAAAGAACAAGACATGGAGTTTGATACCAAGTCCAAGAGATGGACATGTGATAGGTGTTAAATGGGTTTTCAAAGCCAAACTATACCCTGATGGCACCTGGAACAAAGACAAAGCAAGACAGGTGGTAAAGGGATATGTCCAACAATATGGTGTGGATTACATGGAGACCTTTGCACTGGTGGTAAGACATGAAATTGTTCGAATACTTCTAGCATATGCAGCAAACAATTCTTAGAAAATATACCATTTGGATGTGAGGTCAACCTTTCTAAATGGTATAATGGATGAAGAAGTCTATGTTGAGTAGTCCAAAGGCTTTGTCAAAGAAGGAGAGGAGGATAAAGTGTACAAATGTCAAGACCCATTCAAGATCCTTTCTCGGAACCCTAGACAAGCCCTGATACTAAGAAAACACTATTAAACCTTCCAATGGAAAATCCGGCAGCATCTCCCCTAAGGGTAGAGCTTACCACAAATTTTACCAGCACGAAAACATACTCATATATGGTACCACCTTATCCTTCCCACCTTACTATAATAATTTCTACAATTTGCAGCACTAAAATATTAAACCATATAAAAACATATGCACAATAAAATGAACTAATAAGTAAGAACAAAAATATACCTTTCGATGTTCACGTCCGCCCTCACCACCCACATAGTGCCATGGATTTCAAATACATTCCAAATATCATTTTTACAAATATATCGATTCGTAATATAGACAGAAAAGCAAAACAATTGCCACATCACAATAATAATAAAAGCAGTCATTTTAATGATAAAAATAGTATTAATATAATTTGCCTGAAGGCTACCATATTACTATACATGCTCGAGGGCTATTGTATTTATCTGAGGATGTTCACCTGTCCAAGGGCTATCAAATAATCATAGCTGTCCCAAAGACTCTCCCACCTACCCAATGGCTAGCTTTCTTGCCCATAGGGTGTGACAATTGTCCTAAGATTCCATATGATAATAATAATAGTAATAATGAAAATGATTGTAAACGAAATCATGATAAATAATAATAACAATATTAATATCAAGAATAATATTAACAATAGTGATGACAATAAAGGCAATTAAGTATAATGTTAGAAAATCAAATTATTAGTAGTTAAGATAGTATCAGCAGATTAATATTTTAAAATTTAAAACATATTATAAAATATACACTCTTATCGGAGGTACGAACGATATGCTCTAATATGCCGTGCGATCTACGATTCAAGCTATACTTTGCTACCAATACAATCTGAGGTGGTTGTCTAGATTGACAGTCCGATCCCCTGGACTCGTAGGTAATATAGGTATGACGCTAGCTCTTCATGGACCATATCGGATTGTCGCCCCATGCGGTTTGATACATACAAACATAACATAATAACATACATATATATATATATATATATATATATATATATATAATATACTTGATGCACATACTATATACCAGTAGTGCCTGACAATGCCCAGCATCCCAAAGCACCGCTTGACAGGGAGGTTAAAGAAAGAAACCGGTATACGATTGCATGGCGTCCCACTGTGCCGCTGCTAGCAGTCATCCTGACCATGAAAGGGGATGGCTGATGCTCACTGTGCATTATACCCTGCTTACCCTTGATCCGATGACAGCCATAGGACAACCCAATAAACAAACCTGCGCACTCATAACAATCCGCCAGTGTACTAATCACATCCACAACTACAGAACATCGATATGTGTATGGTGCATAAAAAAACTCTACATTTTTATAGTATGATTAAAATAACGAGTTTTGATAAAATTATATAAAAATAAAGTTTATGAATAATTAATTAATGCATAAATATATTTTTTGAAATACTAAAATTTAAATAAATATTTTTCTTCAAATCCATGAAATCAATTTACATTAAAACAATAACAAAAGATACATAAAAATTCATACATAATTAAAATCACATAAATGCATTATTTATGCATCAAAATTTCAACATTTAAATAAAAAATAACCTTAATAAAATTTAAAGCATAATTTCATAAAATTAATCTCTTCCACAATAATTCTATTCAACACAATTTGGCATCTTCAATATAAATAATAACTTTATTAAATATCCAATACATAAAATATATTTTCCAAATATTTAATTAACACAAAATATGCTTACTTTAACAGCCCAAAATATAAATTTGAGGCAATACATATACTAAACCAAGATAAGTTAGCATCATAAATTTAAATAGCAATTTCTTAAATATTAAACACTTATAATATAATAAATTCTATATAACCAATATATTTAACTCATATAAAGATAACACATTAAAATCAAATGACAATTCCTTGTTAAATTTGAAACATATGTAATATTCTTCAAAAATTTGAATGATATAAAATATAATATGTGTGAACATCTTTATGTACTAAGTATATATATATATATTCACACACACACACACACACACGCACATACATATATATGTCTAATGTATATGTACATGCATATATATAAATAGAAGAAGTTAAAGTTGGGCATTATGATCACATAACTATAGTACACAATATACAAGCATTTCAAATGTTCAAATTACTCACCCAAACTCAAATGCCAACCAAAGCTTCCTGGTACCCATACACCATTTCTGTTGGTGAACTTTTAATTGAGTATTCAAATATATGTATATAGGAACCTTTCGCATTTATAATCTCAAAATTCTCAAGAATTTAAACCACCTTAGCATTGTGAATTCTAAAAGATGACAAAAACTCACATTGGTATACACACGCACACACATATATATACATACATGTCTACATATATTTATACTCTATTCAAATTTCACAACAATTATAATATTACCCCAGAAATAGTAAAATTCTAAGTACCCATAAACAATTGACATATTATATATCAAATGGCAGCTTGAGAGACATAGATTACCAATATTTAAATTAACTTAGCATAACTAGTTGGTGGTGGCCGGAATTTCTGTTAAAAAATGCTATCAAGTATGTCCTCTTGGTGTGCCATGAAGGAGCTCGAATTGACTAAACGGGGGTCACCATCATCTTCAGAAGGTTCAAATTAGTGAGAGAAGACCAGAAGTTGGTCGAAAACGGCCAAAATCCAACGCATTGAAAGGAAGTCAGCCGCCAGCTTTTATGGTGTTTTCCAGTGAGTCTCCCTCCGTCTTAGTGAACGGCAAGCACCATGGCATTGCCGCCATTATTGGTCATTGACTTGGCATGGCGGTGATGCTCAGATCAGTCGATGTTGACGCTACAATGAGGAGGAGATGACCAACGGGAAGGAAGAGAGAGGGAGAAAGAGAAAGATCCATAAGGAAGAAAAGGGAGAAGAAGAAAGGAGCCCTGTTTTCCCAAGCGGGAAAAGCAAAGAAAAAAAAAAGAAAGGAAAAGAAAAGAAAAATAAAATAAAATAAAATAAATTATTAATATAATAATATAGTAATATAATATTTTAATAAGATGAAATGTGGCACTTTTTGAACATGACATATGGCACATATCAATTGGTGACATGTGGCATAATTTAAAGACTCCTTTGTATTTTCTACTTCCCAATAAAATCAATCTCGGGAAAAATATATGTAACTTTACAGATCCGTAACTTTTCAACTACAGGTCCAAATTATACGTGCCACTAGTCTACGAACTCGTATCGACAAGCACTTTTATATAACATATGAGTCAAAGCAAAAATCTATGTAAGCAAAAAGTCAATATTTTGACCCACTTGATCAACGATTAAACCCTGTCAACCTTGGTCAACATGAAAATTTTCAATGCTTCGGGATGGGACGTTACAACAAGCTTCACAAAACTTTATACGAGTTGATGACTTCTTGATTCATAAAGGTTTTCCAAGAAGTGTAAGTGAGCCTACCCTATGCATTAAAGCCAACTCATATAAAAACAAGATAGTAATCTCTATTTACGTTGATGATTTGCTCATAACAGGTTGTAATGTCAAAGATATCCAATAATTCAAGGATAAGATGAAACAAACCTGTGAGATGTCCGACCTTTGTTTGATGAACTACTTTCTAGGCTTGGAGATCGAGCAAAGAAGCAAAGGTGTATTTCTATCTCAAGAAAAATATGCTTTAGATTTGCTTGATAGGAAGCTTACTTTATTTATGTGCATCAAAACCTGATATCATGTATGCTATAAGTATATTATCAAGGTTCATGAGTGGCCTATCTTAGAACCATTACCAAGCTGCAAAAAGAATTCTAAGGTTTGTAAGATGTACGACCAACCATGGAGTATTGTACAAGAATGGCAAAATCTATGAGCTCGCTGGCTATTGTGATAATGATTGGGCAGGTAGCTTTGAAGACATGAAAAATACCCATGGCTACTTGTTCATGTTAAATTTAGGTCCAAGGAACCACAGCACAATCAACTGCCAAGGTTGAGTATATTTCAGTAGTAGCATCATCAAACCAAGCAATTTGGTTAAGGAAATTGCTTGATGATTTGGGTTGCAAGCAACACAATGCAACAAGCATCCATTGTGACAACATTTCAGTCATTGCCATTGACAAAAATCAAGTGCAACACAGGAGAACAAAGCACATTCTCGTAAAGTATCATAGCATTTGAGAGGCGGAAAGAAATAAGGAGACAAACTTGGTTCATCACCTTATGCAAGATCAACTTGCAGATATCCTTATGAAACCATTGTCAAAGGAGAGATTTTAGCAACTTAGGAGTCTGCTATACATCATGCCTAACATTTTGTTTCGGGAAAGTCAACTTTATGTGCCTAATTGTAGCATTAGGGAATTATTAATTAGGGAAGGTCATGGTGGGGGTTTAATGGGTCATTTTGGAGTTGTAGAAAGTTTGTCTATTCTGTAAGAACATATTTATTGGCCGAACATGAGGAGAGATGTGGAGAGGATATGTGAAAAGTGTCTAAAGTGCCGAAAATCCAAATCTAGATTGAAGCCGCACAGATTGTACCTACCTTTGTCGATCCCATCACATCCATGGGTTGATTTACCTATGGATTTTTTTTCTTGGTTTACCTACGTCTAGGAATGGAAAAGATTCAATTTTTGTAGTTGTTGATAGATTTTCTACGATAGCACATTTTATTGCGTGTAATAAAACTGATGATGCATCCAATGTAGTTAATTTATTCTTTAGAGAAATAGTAAGACTACATGGAATGCCTAGAACAATTATTTCTGATAGGGATGCTAAGTTCTTGAGTTATTTTTGAAAAAAAATTTGGACTAAGTTAGGGACTAAACTTTTATTTTCAACTTCTTGTCATTCACAAACTAATGGACAAACTGAAGTAGTGAATAAAATTTTGTCTACATTACTAAGAGCATTAATTAGTAGAAACTTAAGAACTTGAGAGGAATGTTTGTATGTGGAATTTGCTTATAATAGATCTATGCATTCAACTACTAAATATACTCCATTTGAAATTATTTATGCTTTTAATCCTTTAACTCCATTATATTTAACATATTTGTCTTTAAGTGAACGTGCTAATCTAGATTAAAAACAAAAAGCTGATTTTTTAAAGCGGATTCATGAGAAGACAAAAGCAAACATTGAAAGGAGGATGGAGGAATATGTTAAGAATGAGAACCAACTCGGAGATTGGGTTTGTTTGCACCTAAGGAATGAGAGGTTCCCCAAACAATGAAAGACAAAGCTTATGCCTTGAGTGGATGGACCTTTTTCAAGTTTTGGAGAGGGCTAATGAAAACACCTAGAAGCTTGACTTACCAGGTAAGTATAATGTGAGTGCTACATTTAATGTTACTAACTTATCTCCATTTAGCTAGTGATTTGACAAAGTTAGCTTAGTCGGCAAACTAGTAAACTAGTTTCCTAATTTGAACATTTGTCTTTTGTTTTAGTAAATAGTCTTTACTCTGGTTTTTATTTATTTATTTGCTAAACAAATTACTTTAGGAAAGTTAGAATTTTATTCTTTTGATTGTAAATTAATTAATTCCTAATTCAAAATAAATGAATTGAATCCAAATTAGATTAGGAGAGGTAGTAGAATTTGGTGACACCTTTGTTTCCTTATCCTTGGCCAGTTCTAACCTAGTTGTTTTAGGGTTTTATTTTTTTCATTCAAACCTATTTGAGGGCTTTTTTTTCTCAATAATATACAATACAGTATTCCTATAGAAAATTAATTGAGAGAAAGAATTCTCTTTATTCTCTTTAAATACCTAAAACATCAAATAGAAATCGAGTGTTTTAGATTGACTTATCATAGGACATCCATCACCTATTGTAACATCTTCATCATATACCAAGGTTTCTAATCATAAATTAATTAGAGGTTAAAGTGACCATTATATTTAAACTTAATTTCGATCAAGACTAGTATAATACGGGTTTAGGAGCAAGTCGACCTAGGTTCGTATCACTTTATATTAATGGAAATCTTATGGAATGTATAACAAGAATCTAAGCTCACTTTGATCCAAAAATGTCACCAGAGGATTGAATACACTTTGAACATTTTGGCTAACCTTGGCGTTTGATGGATCTCTCTAATTGTGAAGAATTTTGACAAAAGAAGAGGGTGCCAATGGATTCTGAGGGTCCAAAATAAGAGGAGAAAGCTATGGGATAAGCTTAAATGGCTAGAAAAAGGCCAACCCACCTTAAACCCAATTAGTTGTCACCATTGACTTTAAATGGCAGATCCTTGCGCATCTGAGAGCCGATTGATTGGAAAATTGGGGTCTTTGGTAGCTAGACTATAGGTCACAAGGTGGTACGGCTTGTGTAAGAAGGTAGTTTGAAAATGTGAAATTAGCGATGACCCAGTTAACGGTGGAAATAGGTTTAGTTAATGCGGTCTGGAAAAGCCTTTAAGAATTTTTGAGTAATTTTGAATTTGTCCATTGAGGACTCGATTCTTGAGGTACATATAGACCTTGTATCCACTAAAACACAAAAACCTAGATTGGTTAGGACAAATATAAAATACTAACATTTATAAACTTTCCAAAATCACAACTTGCTAACTATAACTTAAAATTAGGCATCGTCGCTAGTTTATGTATTCATATAAATAAGTTTAATGCTATGGTGTATGGGCCAACCCAAAATTATTAACTAATAAAAAATCAAACGTAGGGCCTATCCAAAATTTAATTAGTCAATCCTAGTCAACCCAAATAAAATTTAAATTTAGAATTCTAATCTTGAGATGGGTGATCACATATATATACAAAGAGTAATGTTATGTTAGAAACATGTTATCAACATAAAATAAAATTGTGATGAGGTGTCAAATGCTAAGAGTGTCCCATCATGATTTATATACAAAACTCCTAATTGAGCAAGTAGTAATCCTTAATACTTGTCATGTCATTTAGTGTTCTATATAAGATGAGAACTAGATTTCTAATAGATCAAAACTAACTCTATACATATGTATATATATACAGTCAAACTCATATCAAGGATATCTGATGATTTTAACATTGAGTCTTCCTTTAATATTAGCCTTTGGATTAATTCAATTTAAAATCCAAAAATGGGTCAAATGTGCTTTGGTGACATATGAAAATATTATTTAGGAAATCGGAACCCTATTAAAACCTATTGATTAAAATATATAATTTTAAATTTTAGCACTTGATTTGTGATCCAGGAGCTGAAAAAAATGATTATGATATTAATCATGATGTTGAAAACCTGATCTGAGTATGACTGTATATATGTATGTAAACTATTGTAACCCATTTGGTATATAAATTAGAAGGTGGAATAGCTGACCTTTTCCTAAAATTTAGGTATTTCTTTGTTTTGGTTAGATTTTTGAATTTGAGCTAATTTATAGAATAACAAGTTCTAGAAACAAAAAATTACTATTTCTTTTAAAAACCTTAAAATCTTTATTCTTTAAAATAAAGCAACAGAATTTAAACCATGCTACTTTATATTGTTTTTAAAATTTTTTTTTTTCACTTCCTACATTTTAATTAACTGCTTGCTCCGCACTTAAATTTGGAATGACCATTCTAGTCCATTTATATTTTTATTACTAATAATTACTAAACCTATTCTTATCCTATGCCATAAGAATGGTTATTCTGTGTACTAAATGTGCTCTTATTTATTTTATTTTTTTGGTTAAAAAAAAATCCTTAAGCTATTAGAAAAAGAAATCTCTAAACATGGATTATAATGGTTGAAAAATCTTTTCATTACCTCTACAAATAAAAGTAATTATATGCGCACCAAGTAGTCTACAAGAATGTTTAGAGTATTTTCAATGGTTATATGAATTGCTAAATATATTTTTCTACATTGGAAATATTGGCCACCATTTAATAAAAAAAAGAAAAATTCTCTTTAGTTGGACTGTTAATGGACTCTATCAAGTTGCTATGCCTTAGTAAAATAATATTTAGGCCAAAATGCAGTTTATCTATTTTGCACATTGTCATTTTGGAGGCCATAAAAAATTTGACATCCGATATCTCCTATTTTCTAAAAGTTACACATCAATTCAAATCTATTAATTTTTAACAATTCGTCAAAAATTGGTCATGTGCTACTCACATGACTATGGAATTTCATGTGCTACTCACATTACTATGGAATTTACTTTTCCAAATTTTCTTTAAACAGAAAATAAGCCGTGTTACTCAAAATTTATAGAGACACCTATAATAACTTGTTCCAAGAAAACAACATGAAATTTTTTTTTTTTTAGTGGTTGGATCAAAATTGACAAAGTTTGACCATATTAAACTTTTATGTAGGACCACGTTTAACTTTTTTATGAATAAAATTTGGCTTTGACTCCTATTCCATAGCATAAAGCTAAGAGATACAAGTTTGAAGAATGGTGCTGATGAGAATTCCCCAGTATCCATACAACCAACAACCCACTGGGTTCTGATCCTATATAGTTGAAGACAGTGCCAATTACTAGAGCTTAAGCCAAATGATTTAAGGACAACCTGGATGGCTTTGTACAAGGAGGTATCAATTCTCAAAAGGGCTTGTCAATATCCGAAGAGTCAAATCTTGTTTAAAGCATCCAAGTGGTAGAGGCCGAAATGGACCCGGGTAGTTGTTTTAGTTCATTTGTGGACTCCAAGAAGCCAGGAATGGGTTCAACACTTCTTGAACTCACTTGATATCACTAATAGGTCATGGAATGAAGTCAATTCAGAAGGAAAAGCAACCAAAGAAGCCATTTGCACATGGAAGGGCTTGTTGTCTGAATTTGCTATATTTACTGCTGATTTTGCTGTATTTTGGTGATTAAGCATTTTCTCTTTGTTCCAATCAAAGGCAACGTATAAAAATCATTATTAATCCTATTTGATATCCTACATGGAATATGGGAGTTGATTTGGAGCCTTTACAAGCTGGAAATTAGTCAAAGATAGCTTAGTGGTCAAACAAGT
Source organism: Ziziphus jujuba (assembly GCF_031755915.1). Classification (NCBI taxonomy): domain Eukaryota; kingdom Viridiplantae; phylum Streptophyta; class Magnoliopsida; order Rosales; family Rhamnaceae; genus Ziziphus; species Ziziphus jujuba. The sequence goes on along the minus strand of NC_083379.1, from coordinate 20,924,137 downwards.
CAACTAGTTTCCTAATTTGAATTTGACTTTTTGTTTTAGAAAACTATCTTTTATTTTGATTTTTATTTGTTTATTTTCTGGAAAAATCAACATAGGAAAGTTAAAATTTTATTATTTTGATTGTAAATTAATTAATTCCTAAATCAAAATAAAGGAATTAATTAATACAAATTAGTTTAGGAAAGGAAAGTGACAATCGGCCAATCTTGGTTTCCTAATCTCTATGGCCGATTTTGACTATTATTTTAGGGTTTTATTTTGTCCTTTCAAAGCCTATTTAAAAGCTTATTTTTCAATGAGAAGGTAGTTTAGATTATTCCAAAAATTAAGTATCTTAGTTTGACTTATCAATAGGATATCCATCACCTATTGTGGCGTCTTCGATATACTAAGGTTTCTAGTCACTGGTTGATTAAGAATTAAGGTGACCATAAGAACTTGAACTTAATTTTTTGATCTGCACCAATATATAATGTGTGTTTAAGCGTGAGTTGACCTAGGTTCATATCATTTAGTATCAAAGCCGAATTTTGTTCAAGTTTGATAAATCTTATTTGTTTTATTTTGTTCTGTATTAATCTATAATTTTAGCATTAGGTTAAGGTTGCCTCTATCTTCTTCACATTCTGCATTACCAAAAAAAAAAAAAAAAAAAACCAATTTTTCTACATAGTCGAATTTGTTTCTTTGTTTAGCCAAATTTTTGCTTCTTAGTTGTTGGTTGTTTTGCATATTAGTGCTTAATAATGTGGTTAATTGTCAATTTTATTTTCTATCTTAATCATAATTAGTTGGATTCATATATAAAAAAAAAAAAGAAAGAAAAAAGAGATATGAAAGCATAATGCATAAAAAAAAAAAAAAAACTAAAAATTGTGCAATTTTTTCTTGTTTGAAGTGTGGATCGGGTTTGGTGAAGTTTTTGGATTTGGAATTGAAATTTTTGGTGTGATTATTGCTACTGAAGTTGAGTTTATATTCTGCGAGTGTTTAGAAAAAAAAAAAAAAAGAGAAAAGAAAGAAAAGCCAAAGATTAAAAAAAGATATATTGTAAAAGGCCGGTTTTGGTTGAAATTTGGAGTTTGAATTTGTTTGCTGGAAAATTGTTGGCGTTGCTAAGTTAGTGTCTATTTATTCAATATTTGGCTGCTAGAAAATTGAATTTTGAGTGCTAAAATTGTTTAGATTAAAATTGGTAAAGGATTTGATACAAACACTTAAATTACAAGAACAACAACCAACAACAACCAACAACTACTCCATATTTGTTCAAATTGTTTCTTATTCTAGTTTGAATTTTTTTCCTAAATTTTATCCTTAACTTTTTGGTTTCTTTATATTCTAGACCAGTATTTATTGATTCCAAAATTTCATTGATACTAGACCTTATTTTTTGTTAGTTAGCCAGAGAATAGGTTTTGACAATTCACTCGATATTTATTCATTTTAGTTGCTATTTTGTTGATAAGTTATGTGTGTTTTAATTAGAACTTTGAGATAATTCTTTGAGAGGAAAAAAACAAAAGAGTGTGAGCTCAAAAGAGGGTAAAAGCCGAATCTAGTGTGGAAACACAAGTGTCGAGAACTTGTTTGAGTGAAATACATGAGGGAGTGATTTTTGTGAGATTTTTGTGTTTTTTATACTAACATGGCAGATTCAAGGATGAGGAAAAGAGATGGTTCATTTAAAATTAATGAAGAGGAATCCGTTGGATATAAGGGAGATTCCCGAGCAGCGGAAAGTGGAGGTGAACTTACCAACATGATGGCAATCTTGGAACAACTCCAAAGAATGAATGCTCATTTTGATCACCTAGATCAAAGATTGGACAGAGTGAAAAATTCTCAAGGTGGGCCAAATACTAGGTTAGATGCACATGGAGGCCAAGGTCGAGGTCGAGGAGGCCATGGATGACCTAGAGAAGAATTCGGGGATGGAAATTTTGGAGATGATTTTGAAGAGGGGGTCGATGATATTTTTGCTTACCAATAAAAGCTAATCCATGGGAGGCATGGTAGTGAAGAAGATGATAACCTTGGAAACATTAAGGTCAACATTCTCCATTTCATGGGAAAGAGTGATCTGAAAGTTTACCTAGAGTGGGAGGAGCGAATGGAGATGATTTTTTATTGTCATAACTATTCGGAGGCTAAGAAAGTTAAATTAGCAACTTTGGAGTTTGGACATTATGCATTCCAGTGGTGGAAAAATGAGCAAGGTACCCGAAGGAGAGTTGGTGATGAATTGATTACCACTTGGTGACAAATGAAAAGGGTCATGAGGAAAAGATTTGTGCAGACTCATTACCATATGTTGCTGCTTCAAAGACTCCAATCATTAACTCAAGGAAGTAGTTCCATGGAGGATTACTATAAAGAGATGGAGATGCTCATGATAAGGTTGAGCATAAATGAGGACCATGAAGTGACCATGGCAAGGTTTTTGGGTGGCTTGAATCGGGAGATAGCCAACCAAGTGAAGCTTCAACAATATGTAGAATTGGAGGAAATGCTTAATGTGGCCATCAAGATTGAAAATCAATTCAAAAGGAGGGGTACAAGCTCATGGTTTAGAGGTGTTCCTAACAGTGGAAGGTCTAATTCAAGTGCTTGGAGAAGCAATCCAACCTTTGATTCAAGACAAAAAACCAAAACATAGAAAAGAAAGTTTTAATCGGCCAAGGAAGGAAGTAAAAGCCGAATCTATCCAAGCACCAAAGATTGAAGGTAAAACTGATCCTAAACCTTCTAGAACTCATGACGTTGTATGTTTTCCAAGGACGAGGACACATTGCAAATCAATGTTTGAATAGGAGGATCATGGTGCTAAAAGGTAATGGAGACTTGGAATCCAAAAGCGAAGAAAGTGAGGCTGAAACCAAACTTTAAGAAGAAGAAATTGGAAGTAAGGAACATGAAGAATCTGAAATACTCAAGGCTTCAAGGGCTGAATTGAGCTTGGTGGCAATAAGGGTTCTAACTTTGTACAAAGATGAGGACCAAATTCAAAGCGAGAACATCTTCCACACTCGATGTGAAATTCAATATGACATATGTAGTATGATAATTGATAATAGAAGTTGAGCTAATGTAATTAGTAATGTAGTAGTTGATAAAAGAGTTTTAGAAACCATTAAACATCCAGAAGCATATAGATTACAATGGCTTAATGATAGTGGTGAGATGAAAGTAAACAAAAAAAACCAAAGTAAAATTCAGCATTGATAAATATATCGATGTTGTGTTGTGTGATGTTGTTCCCATGTATACTGGTCATATTTTATTGAGGAGGCCATAGCAATTTGATAAGAATGCCATACACTATGGAAGAGAGAATTCCATTGTTTTTAAATTTAAAGGAAAAAAGGTTAAGCTGGAGCCATTAACTCAAAATAAGGTACTTAGAGATCAACTTCAAATGCAACAAAGGAGGGAGACCAAATGGCTTAAGGAGAAAGCAAGCATGGCACCCACAGTTTCACCATCCATCCAAGAAAGTAGGTCCAAACTTTCTATCCAAGGTAAGTCTTCTAAAACCCCAATTGAGTAGAACCACCATGATAAACTCGAAAGTGAGAAAAAGCATGAAAAAGCCCAGAGTGAGGGTAAAGGAGTGGTGTCCGTGAGTGAGAAAGAAAAAGAGATGAAAGAGAAGAAAAAGAAGAATTTTTATCTTAGTTTTGGGAAATTAAAAAGGCATTCTTAAATCACAAACCCTTGCTGTTCATGATTTATAAAGATGTTTATTTAAATGATCAAGTTAAACCCGAATAACTTTAATTGCCAAGTTCTATCTCTTCTCTTTTACAGGATTTTGAAGATGTCTTCCCGAAGGAGATTCCTAATGGTTTACCACCTATCCGAGGATTGACCATCAAATTGATTTTGTATCAGAAGCTGTAATTCCTAATAGGCCAACATATAGGAGTAACCCCGATGAGACAAAGGAGCTATAAAGACAAGTAAGTGAGTTACTTGACAAAGGTTATATTCATGAGAGCATGAGTCCATGTGCTGTTCCTATTTTGTTAGTACCTAAGAAAGATGGTTCATGGCGCATGTGTGTGGAATGTAGAGTTATTAATAATATAACCATTAAATATAGACATCCAATTCCTAGGTTAAATAATATGTTAGATGAATTATATGGTGCATGCATGTTTACTAAAATTGATCTTAGGAGTGGATATCATCAAATTAGGATGAAAGAGGGTGATGAATGGAAAATCGCATTTAAAACTAAATATGGTTTGTATTGGTAATGCATTTTGGTTTAACTAATGTACCTAGTACTTTCATGAGATTAATTAACCATGTTATGTGCCCATTCATTGGAAAATTTATGGTTGTTTATTTTGATGATATTCTTGTATATAGTAGGCATTTAGATGAGCATGTAGAGCATCTTAGGTTAATTTTAGGAGTACTTAGGAAAGAAAGATTATTTACAAACCTCAAAAAATGTTATTTTTGTATAGATGAATTGGTTTTTTTAGGATTTGTTGTAAGTACTGCAGGAATTAAAGTTGATCAATCCAAGGTGAAAGCAATCCAAGAGTAGCCGAAACCTACATCTATTACCAAAGTGAGGAGCTTTCATGATTTGGCTAGTTTTTATCGAAGATTTATCAAGGATTTTAGCACCATCATAGCACCTTTGACCGAATTTGTAAAGAATAATGTTGGATTCAAATGGGGGGAAGCACAAGAAAAATCTTTTAATTTGTTGAAAGAGAAATTAACTATCCTTTACTAGTTTTGCCTAATATTCTAAAACTTTTGAAATTGAATGTAATCCTTCGAAGGTAGGTATTGGAGCTGTTATAATGCAAGAAAGAAGACCTATAGTATACTTTAGTGAGAAGCTAAATGAAGCAGCATTGAAGTATCCGATATATGATAAAGAGATGTATGTGTTGGTGAGGGCTTTGAAGACGTGGCAGCATTATTTAATGCTGGAAGAATTTATGATTCACACAGATCATGAATCATTGAAGCACAACAAAGGCCAAAGGAAAATGTGGTTGCCGATGCATTATCCCGAAGGTATGCAATATTTTCTATCTCAGATGCTAGATTGCTTGGATTTGAACAATTGAAAGAAATTTATGAGCATAATAGTGACTTTGGAGAGATATTTAGAAACTATACTAAACATGATCTTAATAAATTTTACATCTTTGAGGGATATTTTTTTTAGGGAAAATCAACTTTGTGTGCCTAATTGTAGCATTAGGAATTGTTAGTGAGGGAAGGTCATGGTAATGGTTTAATGGGTCATTTGGTGTCTTAAAACCTTTATCCTTACTGCGAGAACATTTTTATTGGCCTAACATGAAGAGAGATATGGAAATAATTTGTGAAAGATGGTTGAAATGCCAAAAATCCATGTCTAGGTTGAAACCGCACGATTTGTATCTCCCATTTCCGATTCCTTCAATTCCTTGGATGAATTTGTCTACGGATTTTGTTCTTGATTTACTTAGGCCTAGGGCAGGTAAGAATTCAATTTTTGTTGTTGTGGATAGATTTTCTAAGATGGCACAATTTATTGCATGTAATAAAATCGATGATGCATCTAATGTTGCTAATTTATTCCTTAAGGCAATTGTGAGATTGCATGGTATGCCTAGAACTATTATTTCGGATAGGGATGCTAAATTCTTAAGTTATTTTTGAAAAACTTTGTGGGCTAAGTAAGGAACTAAAATTTTATTTTCAACTACTTGTCATCCACAAATTGAGGGACAAACTAAAATAGTAAATAGGACAAACTAAAATCAAGTATTTTAGTTTGACTTATCAATAGGACATCCATCAGGTATTATGGCGTCTTCGATATACTAAGGTTTCTAGTCATTTGATTAGAGGTTGAGGTGACCATAAGAACTTAAACTTAATTTTTCGATCCAGGCTAATATAATATGGGTTTAGGCTCGAGTTGACTTAGGTTCATATCAGGCGCCATATGTAATTTCGAATTATGATTAAAAAGTTATGATTTTGAGAATTTTGGAGCATTAGTATTTTATCTATTTTCAAACAAGTCCAACTTTTTTTTTCTTTTTTCTTTTTTTTAGTGATCTAAAGGGCCTATATATACATTAGAAATCTTATCTTTCGAAAAAAATAAAAAACAAAATTACCAAAAATATCCTCGAAATTTTAGCAAACCCACAATTTAATTCTTCTCCATTGGCCTCCACCTAACCTACAAATCCGATACTACTGCCAACTGGGTCAAGATCAAATCAACCAATTTTTGAATCGATTTGACCTCCATGTGTTGAACCACACCATTGCCCATCTCAAGAAGGGTCGGCGGCAAAATTCATAGTGACTAAATCATCCTTAGAAGGCCACAGTGGCATCATTTCAGATTGTCAGTGATTTTTGGTCATTTTGAGCTTGTCATACACCTCTCCCCTATTTTGGACCTTCTAATATTGAATCCCTCTCTATTCGTAAAGATTTCTCACCATTTGAGAGATCCATAAATGTCAACTTTGGTTGAATTTTTTGATAAGGTTTTTGGTCATCGGTAGTAAAATTGGACTAAGATGTGCACATTAATGTATTATTCGTCTTGTAGGCTTTCGATTGCTATATAATTTGTGAATTTTTGGATTTTTTTGAGTATTTTTTGGTTTTTGGATCATTTACTTTAATAACGAGTAATATTGGACCATGATTGAACAATTTAGAATCAAATTCAAGTTGAAATTATGTTTCTAGAGTTTATTATGATCTAATGGAGAGTTAATTTCATAAAAACTGGTCTTTAGATGAAAAATCTCAATTTTAGGTATGAGGTCCTAAGGATTCCTAATATAATTATAACCCTTTAGTATCCATGTTTTATAATTTTGGAGTTGTAAAAGTTATTTTTGAGACATTTGATATGTATCAGTGTCTTTTATTTAATTTTCAAAGCATGAGATCTATTTTTATTTATCTTTTAGGCACCGGGATGAAGACTGAAGGCAATTCAAATTTAGATCAGGAGTGAGTTGTATTTCTGTGAGTGATTTATTTTTCATAAATATTTTTTAGCATGCTAAATTGATAATCCATGGTTTTGAAGTTTTATGGAAGTTTGATAAATTATGGTTATAAAATTATATATATTTATATATATGAATATATATAATTTTATCACTTTATGTAATTTTTGTGAAGTTTTTTTAATGTGTCCAAATTTTAATTTATTCATGGTGAAATTATGAATCTTAGTATTTAAAAAGGTTGGCAATTAGATTGATTACTTGCTATATGATAATATTTTTGGTGTCAAAGGAATATTTATGTTTTGATTATTTTATAGTTCATTTTATCTTATTTATTTTAAGTATTAATATAAAAAATATAAATGATATTTTTGTCATGGGATACATGTGACATGTGAATTTGTAATATTGTATGCTTAGCAATACCATAGTTATGGATACAAATATGGATATAATTATAGATATAATTATGATTATATAATATATAATCTATTTCTTATCTGGACATCCTAATGAAATTTAATATGGACCTCGTAGTCACACAACATGTGGTAGGAGAAAATCCTCCCGCAACATGTTGCGTGGTGTTGGAGTCTGCACCTAATTCCATAAGAATATTCTAATGGGAGCTAGACTGTATATATATATATATATATATATATATATATGTATATTATTCAACCCCTGTTATTATCACGTGATATAGAGGCTGGTTGAGAGGTTCTAATGCTACAACGCCTCTAGTACAGTGAGGGTTATAAGACAATTTTCTCCTCCCCTATTTGTTTTATGATGCCTTAGGACACCAAGGGTCGTACGACACTATTTGGTATTGGGCATTGATACATAGGTTTTGGTATCATATTAACTATAGTTATAAAACTATTATTTTTCTTTATGAATTATCTTTGAGAGTATAATTTATTTATTTTAGAACATGAATTTATGACAAATATCACAATTGCAAAATGAAATATGGGATTTGCTATATTTATATGGGAATTCATTGATTTTGTGAAAATTGCATTTTTATAAAGGAAACATTTGAAAGAGTAGGAGAGGGGCTTTGAGAGAAAGGCTTTGAAAACAAATTATTATATTTGTATTATTATTTTATTCTACTTAATGAATTTGTTTTCTAGTTTTATTTTTCAAATTGTTCCCCTAAGTTTCAGCTAATAGACTGCGCAAACTACATCTATGAATTCTTTGTTATCATTATCAATTTCTTATCTTCATCACTACTGAATTTTTGTTGTGATGTAATTTTCCTTTGTGCGTACTTTGGCTGGGTTTATTAATTGTATTTTTTTTTTTCTCTTTAAACTGTTAAATTTTTTTTTTCAAATTATTAGGATGGATTAACCTAATATATAGGATCCATATTAAAAATATTTATAAAATTTTATTGATACTGTTGATTTATACCTGGTTCATACGAAAATTTTACTAGATGTTTTATAAAGGGCTTTCTTTGACCAGACCATTTTGGATTTCGGAAAATGATCCTAAAAGCGGTCGTGTTAACGCCATTTAATTAAATACCCTTTGAACCCAAATGGCACCGTGCATCAATCCTCGCTCCATTGTCAATTCCGCCCCGCATTGCCGATCCTCCCTTTGGGGTGAGCTTATTTCTCTAAATCTCCTTCCACTTCTTTTCTCTTCAAATCGAGTTCTCAAATTCCTCCCAAAAAACCTTGGCTTCATCTCTAATCTATGTTTTGGTGTTTTATTTTCATCTTAGGTTAGAACCTCGTCACTTGCCTTAAATTGCTGGTAAAAAGTCCGCATATTTTCTTGGTTTCCAATGATTAAATAAATTGCATATTTTGAAATTTTTTTGGCTTTGTTGTATTGCAATTTTCTTCGCATCTGACTTATTACAATCGATTTCATCAATTTCTTTCCTGAATTGTCTATGCACATATGTTGGGTTTTCGATTATTTAAATTTCTTTTTGATTTATACTGTGGTCTTCTGTTTTGGTTGTCATAATGCAACAATTAAAATTTGAGTTTTGATTAATGAATAATTATTTTAATATGTATGAGGCAATCTATTGATCATGTTGGGTCTATTTTGATGGATATACTGGAGAATCAAGCTTTGAAATGAAATAACATGGTATCTCTGTTTCTGTCTCTCTCTATCTCACATGCTAAAGGTTACTAATTGTAGTTTTTCCATGTATTTGAAGCTTATGAAACTTTGAAATGGACATTCAATTGTGCAGGTACCTGTAAAATTAGATCTTTCACTTTTTTTCCCGTTTTCTTCTGGTTTCTTCTTCTTTGTTGTGGAGCGTGGTGTCATTTGGGTTAAAAAGGTATTTGATTAAACATTATTTTTACAATTTTGGGCTTTCTGATTAATTTTTCTCAAAATAAATACAAAAAATAGAAGAAAAATGAAAAATTGTATTTTATTGGTTGCATATGTAACACCTTTTAATTTTTTTGATGGAATCTGTCAAAATTTAACAGATTTGGTAACAGAGAATAGGAAATGTCAATTTTTTTATTTTTTTATTTTTTATAGTCCTTTAAACGAAACAATTTGCAAAATAGAGGATATTTTGGCTTAATATTTTAAAATCAATTCTCTTATCAAGAAAATTTTATTTTTGTTAAAAGAAAAAAAATTGACTTCATTAATTAATTTCAATTCAGATAAAGCCATTTGGAGATTAATTTTTGGATTGTGTCTATTAAGTAAACATCTATATCTATAAACAACAAACCTTTTTTATTTTTACGTCATATAAATAATGATCCACATTTCCAATAAAAATGCTCTTCTCAAATTACAGGTTATATTTATTTTACTGGTTGAAAATTTAATATAATTTATATATTGGTAAATGAATCCTTTAATGGGCATGTGTAATCAAATATATGTCAATTAAACATTAATATTTTGTCATTTGCTAATCATTTTGGTAAATTTCTTGACGCCTTAGACAGTGCCAAAATATAACATGTGTTTTTTGTGTTGTCCAATGGCATATTACAAGAAAATGCCAATTTCATTCTTGGTTTTAAATTTAAGATCGAAAATACTATAGACATTTTTTTTTTTTTGTATAGAACCCACTACAGTAAAATCAGTAGAATCCACATTATTAAATAATAATTTTTCATTTTAGTTTTTTAATTGTTAAAAAATTTTAAAGGGAGAGGGATCCAACTCAACACTTTGTCACTTGGCAGCCCATTACACCAATTTTTTTTTTTTTTAATTTCCTACACCTTTCTACATTTTATTTTATTTTATTTTTTAACTTAAAGCCGTTTATTTCAAATCAAATTGAAAAGCAACGATGATATGCTTACCCATTCAAGGAACGAAAAGCAACGGTCATTAAAATGTGTGTGTATATATATATATATATATATTAATATATGAACAACAACGGTAATGATAAAATAAATAATATTTTATATAGTCAATTTCGATATAAATTGAATTCGTCACAATTTGGTAGATGGAAAAAAACAAAAAGGTGGTAGATGAAAAAGGAAAATTATAAGTATAGTAGATATATAGATAGAATAGTAAAAAAAATAAATAAATAAATAAAAAGAGTGGTAGGTGAAAAAAAAAAATGTTGGTGGATAAATAAAACATGGTAGAAAATAAATTTTTAAATGTAAAGAAAAAGTAATGATGTATAATTGTGATAAAAGTTTTAACATAGTAATATGATTAAATAAGATATACGTAATTGGAGAGACAATATAAATAATTGGCATTGTCGTTAACATTTATATTGAAGAGGGTATGGCAATGCAAAATTTATAAGTGCCAGTGGCAAAAGAGCATTCGCTATAGAAGATGATCTTCGAATTATTCTTTCAAATAAATACCATATACATTTTTAGGGAAATTTATTTATTTATGAAAAATATAATAAGTTGTTAGAAAAATTCTTCTAGAACCCTTAGATTTTCTCAAATTACAATTTGGTTTTTATAGTTTCAAACACCCCTGCTTAGAGTTCATTAGTTTTTTTTTTTTTTTCTTTAACAAAATAAGGGCACTGAGGTAAAATAACAAGTTTAAATTTTAAAATGTTTTAGTTCAGAAAAATTCAAGATGCAATTCCAAAGGGACTCCCCTACTTTTCTTTTATGAAAAAGAAAAGGTAGAGTTTTGGTTGCTATCTGCATTAATTTTTTTAGTAATATTTTTGTACTATAAGGAAACTCAATAATAAAAGGTCAGCAATATCAATAAATTTTCAAAAATATGTAACATACATTACTCTGTATTTGAAGTTTTAGAACCAAATAAATAAATTAATTAATTAAAGCCTAACTATAGAGTTTATCGATGAAGAACAAATTATATAAAAGAAGAATTGGGAAATCATTCATCTTAAATCTTGGGAAAAAGTATCCAACTATTTATCTTTTACAACATATTTACTTTGGTTACATTTTATTGTATCTTTTACTTTATTCTATTTTATTTTTGGTCCTCTCCGTCTGTTTGTTCCAATGATTTACTCCTCACTCGAAATAATATCGCGTTTATATAACAGGAGAATATTGTCAGTGAATAAAAAACATTTGGGTACGTATGTCGTATGCCTTCCCATATTAATGAATTTTTATATGTGTTTTGATGAAAATAAAATTTTGAATAAAGTAAGGGTTTTGTGACACTACATTATTTTTTACTATAAAAACACTTTTTTATTGCTTGTTTTTATATTATTATACACAAGCATTTTGCACACTAATGTATTTAGACAATTGAAAGGAATAACAAATTAGAGAGCAATGACTAGACATCTTATCTAGCTAGAAGTCTCTATCTTATTGCAACCCTGTTGATATAGCTTTACAAGCAACTAATACTTTTAGAAGTATATCTATTCTAAACTCATCCTTGGAATGATCTGTTAGTAACAAATTTGTTCTTGATTTCTCTTTGGCTCACATGGCAAACTTTGTTAACTTTTCACTCTATAATGAGCCGTATTAAGACATGACTTATTATGTACATTATCAGCCCCTTCAAGCTGGTAAGTGGGATAGGATGAACTCCTAGCTTGAACCAAAACTGAGAAAATAATTGATATGAGAGTGGTAAGTGAAAATATCGGCAACTTGCTGGTTGGAAGGTAAGTAACTCGTAAACAATGCGCCATCTGCAATTTTTCTCGAACGAAATAGTAGTCTAAAGCAATATGCTTGGTTCTCTTATGGAAAACAGAATTAATAATCATATAGAGTGCATTAATATTGTACCACAATAACTGAATGGGTTCATTAATATTGTAACATAGTAACAGAATTGGTTTAGTGTAGGAGAAACCAATGTCTTAAGGGATATACGAGAGTCGCATAAGTTTTTTCGATAGCTGCCATGGCTTGATTCTCCGATTCAACACTTGATTGAGAGATAGTGGATTGCTTCTTAGAGGACCAACAGATACAGTTGGCACCTAGGTATCAGAATAGCCAATTAGAGTGGAGGAGATCTGTGCTAAAAATCATAAGCCATGATCCGTAGTTCCACGAAGTGTTAGATTTTATGGATCTAAATATACATAATAAATTCCATAGATCATAAATTACTAACCTCCAAACGCAGCCATTGATAAATTAGATCTTTAATCCTGCAAAATAGAAACAACGTAAAGTAGTGCCTATGGACACACTACTCTCAAACCACTCTCAGATTTCTGAAAATCCTAATTTCCAAATACTATATGGTATATCATTATCTGCTTGCCCTAGACCCTTTAAATAGTCTCTGCAAGTCAGACTTATCCATGAATTTTGACACACATAAAATAATAATAATTTGATAATATAATTATACTAGGAAAAATATGGATAAGTCATTGGGCTTATAAAGAGAGTTGGTCCTCCAGTCCAATGGGCCAACTGGAGTCTTATAGAGAGTGTGTGACCAAGGGCCCTACTACAAAATAATAAAATAAGCCAGTCCCATTAATGGCATAAATAGGCCCTGTAAGTGAGTAATTGATTATGCCAAGTCCACAAATATTCAACATTCTCCCACTTGGACTGCATAATCATTATCATATAAAATCCAAACTCACTTACTATAGAATCTCCCGAACCATAATGCCATTTCATCCAAATATATAGTATACCGACAGGGCACAACAATATACTAGACTAGGCAGTAGAGATTCTCTCAGTAAATCTCCCAAAACATTATACCATTTCAACCAAGTACTTTGCATGCCATAAACTCAGTCTAGGTAGTAGAGATTTACCAAACCATGTGCAATCTCCCAACACACAAAACCATTTCATTCAACCACATTGCGTATCGACAGGATACAACAATATACCCAAACTAGATAGTAGGGATTCACCATGGCACTTGTGGATCAACATACACATATACATAGACTAATAGTCTCAACAGGCCTATAAATATAAGGAGCAATAATATGTGTAATCAATCATCTCATAAATAAATAATGATCCACATACATCAATGTATTAAAATATTCAAAGAAATAAATAATACTCAACATGGATATTACTACAGGAAACATAACAAACTCCCACTGACCCACAGCAGTCTCAACTGCCTAACAATCTCATACGGGACACATGCTCCTCAAATATGCCTACCGGTAAAGCTTTGGTCAGTGGATCTGCCACCATGCTATAAGTCGGCGTGTGAACAACAGTAATGAGGCCCTCTTCAACTTTCTCCTTTACCACAAAATATTTCACATCAATGTACTTCGCACCAGGAGTACCTTTTAAATTATTGGAGAAAGACACCGCTGCAGTATTATCACAATACATCATACTAGGCTTCTCAATGGAGTCAACTACTCCTAAATCACGGATAAAATTCCGTAGCCAAACTGCATGACGGGTAGCCTCATAACACGCCACATATTCTGTCTCCATAGTCGAGGATGCTGTCACTGACTGCTTGGCACTCCGCTAAGACACAGCACCTCCTGCCATGATAAATATATAACCAGTGGTAGATTTCTTATCATCCACACAACCTTTATAGTCTGCATCACTATAACCCACTACTTCAAGAGAGTTGGTGCGACGATATGTCAACATATGATCTTTAGTACCCTGAAGAGACCTAAAGACCTTTTTAACTGCTTGGTTATGAATAGGACCAAGATTGCTCATAAATCTACCAAGCACACCCACAGCAAAAGCTATATCAGGCCGTGTACATACTTGAGCATATATCAAACTACCTACTGCTGAAGAATAGCGAACATTTTTCATCGCCATCCTTTCTCTATCATTCTTGGGACACTGATCTTTAGAAAACTTTTCACCTTTCGTAACCGGTACACTTCCAGGAGAACAATTATGCATATCAAATCTCTTAAGGATTCTATCAATATAAGCTCTCTGAGACAATTGCACTACATAATTAGTCCTATCTCGAACAATCTTGATGCCCAAAACAAAAGAAGCCTCACCAAGATCTTTCATATCAAAATGGTTGCACAACATCTGCTTTGTCTCAGCTAATAGGTCAGTGTCATTAGTAGCCAACAGTATGTCATCAATATACAACACCAGAAATATAAAACTGCTCCCACTGACCTTCATATATATGCATCTATCAACGACATTCTCCTTAAAGCTATTTTGGGTGACAACCTCATCAAACTTAAGATACCATTGTCTTGAAGCTTGCTTAAGACCATAAATAGATTTCTTAATCTTACAAACCAAATTACCATTCCCCGTTTATTGGAAACCAACTGGTTGAACCATATATACATCCTCATATAAATCACCATTCAGAAAAGCAGTTCTGACATCCATCTGATGCAACTCCAGATCATAATGCGCCACAATCGCCATAATGATTCTAAAAGAATCCTTTGTGGATACAGGAGAGAAAGTCTCTGTATAATCAATTCCTTCCTTCTGGCAAAACCCTTTAGCTACAAGTCTAGCCTTATACCTCTCCACTTGACCATTGGAGTCCTTTTTAGTCTTAAAGACCCATTTACACCCAATAGGCTTGCTACCCTCTGGTAACTCAACCAAATCCCAAACTCCATTTGATGCCATGGATTTCATTTCATCTTCCATTGCATCCAACCAAAAATTTGAATTTGAACTGCTTATGGCTTCCTCATAAGTGACTGGATCTGAATTATCACTTATGTCAAACTCATGCTCCTGCAAGTAAACCTCATAGTCATCAGGAATAGCTGATCTCCTAGTCCTTTGTGACCTCCTCAAGGGTACATCAGCGTCTGCAATAGCTGGAATATCCTGCTCTTCAACAATGAGTTCATTCTGACCAACTACTGGTTCATCAACTACTGGATCAACAATATCTCTATTAGGAACAACTATACTGGGAATGAAAACACTTTCTTCTCTAAATTGAGATTCCCTTGGACCATTACTATCACCAAACCCAAAATCATCTTCAAAATAAATGGCCCTGTCTGATTCCACGATCCTGGTGGTGTGAAAAGGACAAAAGAATCTTGAACCCCTAGATTCTATACAATAGCCAACAAAATATCCACTAATGGTTTTAGGATCCAACTTCTTAATTTGGGGATTATAAATCCTTACTTCAGCTTTGCAACCCCATATTCGAAAATGGTGCAAATTAGGCTTTCTTCCTGACCACAACTCAAAAGGTGTCTTAGGAACGGACTTACTTGGAACTTGATACAAAATATAAGCCGCCGTCCTTAAAGCCTCTCCCCACAAATAATCTGGCAACCTAGAATTTGCCAACATAGACAGCACCATATCCAACAAAGTTCTATTCATTCTCTCAGCTATGCCATTTTGCTGAGGTGTACCAGGCATCGTATATTGCGCATCAATGCCACACTCACGCAAATAAATAGCAAAAGGCCCTGGGTTCCTTCCAGTCTCATCATATCTACCATAAAACTCACCACCTCTATCAGACCTTACAACTTTTATTTTCTTATTCTTTTGAAGCTCCATCTTTACCTTAAACTCTTTAAAGGCAACTAAAGAATCTGACTTCTCACGAATAAGCTCAACATGTCCATAACGAGAGTAATCGTCAATGAAGGTAATAAAATATCTATAACCACCCAAAGCAGTTGGTGTAAAAGGTCCACATAGGTCAGTGTGGATTAACTCCAAAACATCTCCACACCTAGCTAACTTATCCTTTCTTACCTTGGCAGTTAACTTCCCTTTCACACATTCAACACAAGTCAACAGATCAGAGAAATCAAGATTAGGAAGTATCCCATCCTTCACTAACCTTTCCATTCTGTGCCTAGAAATATGTCCCAAACGTTTATGCCATAACATTGAGGAATTGTCATTAACTCTTGGGCGTTTGGAAGCAACAATAGAATTAACAGAGAAATTGAGACCATTATTAAATAAATCAAGCTTATATAAATTGCCACATAAAGTTCCAAAACCAATAACTTTACCATCCTTAAATAATTCAACTTTGTTATTTCCAAACAAAAAACTATAACCTTGACTATCCAAAACAGAAATAGATAACAAGTTTCTTCTTATTGAAGGTACATAAGAAACTTCTTGCAACTCCAAAACATATCCAGTGGCAAGCTTCAACTTGATTGTTCCCACAATGTCCACCTTCACTCTTGAGCTATCTCCCATATAAACATGCTGCTCAAGATTGGTTGGGCCCCTTCGGCTTATCATCCCCTGCAAAGTATTAGTAACATGAATTGTAGCTCCAGTATCTAACCACCAAGAATTCATAGGCACATCGATAATATTGGTCTCAATCATTAAAATATTACCTTTTTTCTCTTGCTTTCCCTTTAAGGTCCAACAGTCTATCTTCTTGTGCCCAACTTTATTGCAGTATCCACACCTTCCATTGAAGTACTCTTTCCTTTCTCTAATCTAAAAACCACCATCCCTCGGCCCTTTAGGCTTCATACCAGAAAACTTCTTCCTATTGGGGTTAAAACCCTGCCCAGGCTTGAAACCTTGTCCTGGCTTAAATCTTTGTCCCTTCTTTTGGAAAAACTTCTTGGACTTATCTACCTGATGTGAAACCATAGCAACAGACCTAGACTTACTTAATTTAATATCATCCTCTTCCTTAACAAGGATAGTAGTCAATTCCTCCAAACTACAACCTTTTTTCTTAGTATTCAAACTCGACCTTATATTATCAAACTGTGATGGAAGACTCCTCATTATAGAATAGGTCAAGAACTCCTTTCCAATGTCCATCTTAAGATCCTTCAGCTTATTATAATAGGAAGAAAGTAGCATAATATGGTCCCTTACTCCTTTAATACCATCATACTTGGTATTATTCAATAGGTCCAAATAATGATGCTTCTCATTCATATCAAACTTGATAAACTTCTTTCCTATCTCCTCAAGAAGTCCCTTTGCAGTATCCACTTTAGGAATACTAGCATATATGGCCTCATCCATATAATTCTCCATCATCATCATACAGCACTTATTAGAGTGTTTCCAATCCTCATAAAGTTTCTTAGCTGCTGCAGTACTCTCATCAGTCGGTATCTCTGGTGGATCTATCTCCAAAGCCAAATCCAATTTCATGAAAGTCAAATTCATAACTAAGGTTTTCTTCCATTTCTGATAATTTGTCCCATCCAATTTCATCATGGCAGTCATGGGCATAAGATTTGGGGTGCTACTAGCTGTAAAAATAGTAAACAACAAGACATTCAAAAAATTTAAGACAATTCAATTACTATTTTCCAACCCCTCAACACAAAAACACAAACATAAATATCGCTTAGGGTCTTTGTAGCACTAAAGATACCCTTACGCGGGCCAGGGACAGTCAACCAAATAACCATAATCAAATGCATTGAACTGAATCACCGACAAGGCAACTCAGAACCTGCTATACATGGCATTTAATTAACTTCCACTGTCATTCCAGGCGTCATACAAAGCAACTAAAACTACCGACAGGTAGCTTAATTGCCCGTATAGACCCTGGTTAATAAGTGGGAGAAAAATAACATATTGGCAATTTCATGAAATAGGCAAATATAAAACATCCCATCCACTATGCCAATATACATTACATTGGTACACATAATGCAGATAAAATAAGTCTCACGACAGGTGAGTACCTAAAATCCCACACTACTATACCAACTAGGCACAAAGCCTCTTTGGGTAAGCTCACACAATCCAATTTTCCAACCACAAATATTTAATTTAATTTAATAAAATTAGAATGTGATAATTAAACAAATAAATAAACAATAAATAATAAATTGAACAATTGAAAAATTAATTAATAAATAAACAACAAATAAATCAATAAAAAAAAGTTTTTTTTTTTTTTTGGCCTGCTGACGTCAGCAGTCACCCAAAACGACACGTCGTTTGTCTCTTCTTCTTCACCTAACCGGGTCACGGGTGACCCGGTTCCAGTCCAAACGGGTCACGCGACCCGCTAGTCTGACCCGGCCATAACTTACCGTTCCGGCCACCGTTTCCGACAATACCGGCGGCGTTAGTTTCGTCTTCCCTTGGGCAACGTTTCCCACAAATAAATTTGATTAAAAATCAACCCAAAATAAACATCCAAGCAAGGTTTATATTCGGCAAAAACACAAACAAACACCCATGAAACACAAGAAATTCCAGCAAATTTTAGGCAAAATTGGTGCCGTTTGTTTCGTGTACTCTTGGGAAACTTTTTCCCCAAATCAATTTGGTCCAAAACCCAGAAAATTAGCATGTGAAATTCAATGGCCGAAAACCCAGTTTTTTTTTTTTTAATTTTATTATTATTATTATTATTTTTTTTTTAGAACAAACAAAAATCGACCATGAGTATATATATATATATACGTAAATATGTTTAATAGAATACATAATCTTGAATCTCAAAATTTACATATGTACACAATTCAAGAAAAGAAAAGAAAAGAAAAATTTATGTAAAGCAACGTATATATATATATCTAGAACACTGATAATAATGGCCAAAACACAGATCAATATTCACATGCTAACTGCGATAAACTACAAAGAAATTTACTATGCATATTAACCATGTGCTCTGATACCAATTGTTAGATTTTATGGATCTAAATATACATAATAAATTCCATAGATCATAAATTACTAACCTCCAAATGCAGCCATTGATAAATTAGATCTTTAATCCTGCAAAATAGAAACAACGTAAAGTAGTGCCTATGGACACACTACTCTCAAACCACTCTCAGATTTCTGAAAACCCTAATTTCCAAATACTGTATGGTATATCATTATCTGCTTGCCCTAGACCCTTTAAATAATCTCTGCAAGTCAGACTTATCCATTAATTTTGACACACATAAAATAATAATAATTTGATAATATAATTATACTAGGAAAAATATGGATAAGTCATTGGGCTTATAAAGAGAGTTGGTCCTCCAGTCCAATGGGCCAACTGGAGTCTTATAAAGAGTGTGTGACCAAGGGCCCTACTACAAAATAATAAAATAAGCCAGTCCCATTAATGGCATAAATAGGCCCTGTAAGTGAGTAATTGATTATGCCAAGTCCACAAATATTAATTTAATTCAACACGAAGATGATGCAGAATTCATTTCACAATAATGAGATGAATTTTCTTGGGATTTTGGAAGTGTTGACATACTTGATTTACTGCATATTGGATATCAAACCAAGTGAAGGTCACGTACTGAAGAGCATCTAAAAATACTTCAAAACTCAACAGCTTCAATAGGTTCATTAGAATCTGATAAAATATTAGGCTTGATAGATATGGGTGTATTCTTTGATGAAGTGTAAATCATATGTGCATGTTTAAGAAGATCTTTTATGTATTTTGATTGAGACAAAATGAGACCTCATTTAAATGGCTTTAATTCAATGCCTAGAAAATAATGAATGGATCTAAGGTTTTTTAGAGCAAATTGAGTTCCTAACCGATGGATAAATTTTTGCATGATTCTTGAATCAAATTTTGTAATGATTACATCATTAACATATATTAATATGGGTACAACATGATTACCAACATTGTAAATAAACAAGGACTGATTGGCCATGCTGCAAAGAAACCTTGTTGTATTAAACTTTTAAAGAGCTTATCAAATCATGCAAGTGGAGCCTGTTTTAAGCCATACAGTAATTTCTTAAGCAAACACACATGTGTAAGATGAGTTGAACCACGAAAACCTACTTGTTGTTCCATATATACTATTTCAAAACACCATGAAGAAATGCATTCTTGACATCTAATTATTTTATTTCCCAATTAGACATTAAAGAAACAGAAAAAAAAAAATAAACAAATAGTTGCTAGTTTAACAACTGAATTGAAGGTTTCCTCATAGTCCAAACCTTCAAACTGAATGAATCCCTTTGCAACTAACCTAGCTTTTTATCAGTCTAAACTTCCATCCTCCTTGTATTCTATATGAGAAACCCACTTCAATCTAACCACATTTATATCTATTGGACAAGGAACAAGCAACATTATTTTATTTTTATGTAGAGTCGAAATATCTTCTTGCATTTTCTTGAACCATTTAGATGTACTTGAGGCTGTTTTAAGTGATTTTGGTTTGGGAATAGGAATTGCCAAGGATAATTGGCTGTATTGGTAGATAGTTGAAGCTCGTAATTACGTTCAAGATGCATTCATGCTAGTTTATAGTTAACATAGGATGTATGTGCGAGGAGGGTGAAATTAAGCTATTGGTTGGAGGTTGTGGGATAGGTAAATCAATAAATAAATAAGGTGATATATTTTATTATGATGAGGTATTTGAATGTGTATGGGATGTTTGTGACGTGTGCTCATGAGTTGTGGACAAAGAGGATTTTGTATGTGGGGATTGTAAAGAAATTGTAGGCTCTAACAGTGGAGAATTCATTATGGGCTTTATAGGTTGTAGATCTACTTGACAAGCTGGGTTTTCAAGGATAGGTGTATAGTAGTAAATTGTGGTGATAAGCAATAGAAGAGACCGACTTCTTTATATTATCTTGCATGGACGCATTTATCCATTCATCAGCATCAAAAAACTTGGTTAGAGGAAGTGGATCTTGTACATCAGTAGGAGATATATTTTTGGTAGGTTCAAAAAGAAAAACACTTTCATTGAACACAACATGGCATGAATATAGATCTTATTGGAAAGAGGATTCAAATATTTGTAGCCTTTATGTAATGGAATATATCCAATAAATACACATGGGTATGTCTTAACAGTAAATTTATATTTTCCTAGCTTTATCAAATGCAGATAACATTAGCAACCCAAAACTTGAAGTCTTGAATAATTTAAAGGCCATCTAAAAAGCTTAAAATATGGAGTTTGCATATTCAAATTACTTGATGGCAGCCTATTTAAAAAATCTATTGTTGTGAGAAAAGATTCAACCCAATATTTTAATTGAACATGAGCATGAAAGAGCATTATTGATCCAGTCCCAACAATATGGCGATGCTTTCTTTCAACTACATCATTTTGTTAAGACTGCTAGAAAAAAAGTTGTTCTTGTATACCATAAAGCTCTAAGTGTGTAAAAAAAGAATTAAAGTAAATTCTCTACCACTGTCCAATTGGAAAACTTCAATTGTCCTTTTAAATTAGTTTTCTACTAGCTTTTTGAATTTAAGAAAAGTATCATAAAGATCAAGTTTCTTTTTCGTAGGGTATAACAAAGAAAACCGAGTGCAATCATCTATAAGAATTGTATAATAATGAAAACCTAGATGAGATGAGACCGTTGTTGGCCCCCATAAGTCATAATGGATTTTATCTAAAGAAAATCCATTACATTATTTGAATTATCAAAAGGAAATTTGCATTGTTTTTACAACTGGCAACTATTACAAATTGAATCTTTTAACAACCTAGATACTGAAATGACTTTACTTTTATTTGAAATTTGCAATAATGTAGATCTTGGATCTCTACTTATGGGTTGTGACATGTGGCACCCCTCAAGATATTTCTCAACATCCATTTACATGCTTTTAACAAAACTACCTAGTAAATTCAGTTCTAGAAAAATAAACGCAACTTTATAGATCCATATTTTTTCAATTGTAGGTCCAATTTAAGTGTACCAGCAGTCTACAAACTTGTATCGATGAGCATTATCACATGATACATAAGTCAAAGTCAAAATCCATACAATAAAAGGTCAACCTCAGGCTCGCCGATTAGTCCAAACTGCATCTTATTATCACTATAACTTTCCAATCTTAGCTTCGATTTTGGCATATTACTAGTCTACAAACTGGGAGTGAAGTACTGTTTCCTTAATTAAAGCAAAATTCGTTGTAAAATTCATCTTGCAGTAAAAAGTAAATCATAGAACCTACTTAGTCAACTCCAATCAAACTTGGTCAAAAATTCAAATTCTAAGCTTCTTCTCATTTGAAGTGTTACATTAAATGTATCTCAAAAATTTTGGAAGCAAATATATTAAATTGAATATATAATATTTATCATTTATATGAAAAGTTATTTATTTTATATAGATATTGCCATATTTAACAAATATTAGATACAATTACAAATAATATTTACCATTTTCAAAAACACGAATATTTTTTTCCCATATAAATATGTATGCTATTTAAAATTTACCAAATATGATTTTACCATTTTCATTCTCACAAAATATTTCTAAATATGTTGCTAGATATGTTTTTAAATTTAAAAATATGAATCAAATTTACTATTTTCATTATATGATACTGATTTATATAATTGTTTTAGAAATGGTTATCGAATTGGCCCTAAGTTTTTTTCAAAATTTCTTGACTAGAGTCCAAATCCCCTAACTAATAGTTCAGAAAATTTGATAAAACCTTGGCCCCGAACTCATAGTTGAAAAATTTTGGAAACATTTTGGGCCCTTTCGATAACGTTGTCTAAGTTCAAAGTGGGATTCCATACTTTTAGAATTTAAAAACATGTTTCATAATACATTTGAGAATATTTTATAAAAATAGAAAAAATTTATGATAATGTGTCGTAATGATTAAATATTGACAAATGTATATGAAAAAAAATCTTTATTATTAACAATGGTGAACATTATCTATATTTGTATATAATATATGTTAAACATGGAATATATTGATATAAAATAAATATTTTTTTAATTTAAAATGATAAATGTTACATATTTCATTTAATATTTCCATTTCCAAAACTTTTTAGCCATATGTAAAAGGTCTTTGGGATGTTTTCTAAATTTGTCTATATTTTGGAAAATATTTCCAACTTTTTTTCAGATTCTAAGGTTCAAAAATGGCTAATGAATGCATTTTTTATCGCTCATAATATGTAAAATGAAATATCTATTTTCAAATAGGTACTCAATAAGCCTTTAGGGTATGTTCAGTAGCATTTTGTAAAATAATTTTTATAAATTAATCATGTAAAATGAAAATGTAGGTTGGATTTTGTACTTTTAGAGTTTAAAAACATGTATGGTCGTGACGACCTATTTCAAGAAAACACCTCGAATTTGAAATTTTGAGAGGTTTGACTAAGGTTGAAAGTTAGACTTTTTGCATGAGACCAAGTTTGGCTTTTATTTGGAGACAGAATTTGCTTTAAGTTTTGTACAAATGCATAGAGCTCATCGATTTGAATTTGTAGACAAGTGGTAGACCTAGTTTTGAATTATGGTTAAAAATTCATGGTTCATAAAGGTTTTGACCATCAATAGTTTATTTGTACCAAAAGAAATCCTAATTTTTATCTATTAGTGACACAAAGGCCAACATACATACATGGGAGAAGCATGCCAAGTATAAAACAATTGGAAAATACCCAAAAAGTTCCAAAACTCTAGCATACCACAACCGACACTTGTGAAATGAGTTGACCCACATCCATCAATTTAACAATTTCCTGGCCATATAAGCTACAAGCACTGGACCAAGACAAAGGCCATTCAAAATTTGGCCAATCACCAGATAATCATGGTGACTCATTGCTAAACATGCTGGGATTGGTCATCCAACATCGATGATGGCACCAAACAAATTTTCTTTAAGTTGATTATGTTCCAACCAACCAAGGCCACTCCAAACCCCTTTGCCCTTTATTTTAGACTTTCTGAATCCATTCATGCCCTTGGTTTGTCAAAATTCTTTGCATGTTTGTGAGAAACATCAATATCAAGTTTGGTCAAAGTTTTCTATCACCGGTGGCAAAATTGGAGCAAGCTGAGCACTCGATTGTGTTACCCATGGTTTTGGCTTTCCAAAAATATGAAAGTTTGTAATTTTGGTCGTTGTTTGATTAGGAGGACCAAATAGATGGTTCAATTTTATAAATTTGCTTAGGGTGAAAAATCCCAATTGTGGGTGCTAGGACATAAGGGTTCACAATATAATGGAGTCCCTTTGTATCCAATTTTGGTAATTTTAGTGTAGGAGAAGTTATTTTAAGACATTTTATACGTACCAATGCTCTAAAAGCTAAGAAGCATTCTTGTTATACTTTAGGTACCAAGATGATTAGAGGTGATCCGATAGCTAATCAGGATTGAGATGTATCTTTATGAATGGATTTTTTTTTTTAATAAAGCATTTTAGCTATGTTAAATTTATGATTTTTTGGTTTTGAAGTTTCATGGAAATTTTGATAAATTATGGTTATAAAATTATATTATATTCATATATTAATATATATAAAAGTTTTCATTTCATGTGATTTTGTTGTTAGTTTTTAAATGTTTTTAAATTTTAATATGCTCATGGTGAAATTGTGGAATTTGATCTTTAAAATGTTTCAATAATTGAATTAATTAATATAAATTTATATGATAGTTTTTTTTACATCAAAGAAATATTTATGATTTGATTATTTGATTGTTCATATTATTGTATTTATATACAATTTGCATACGATATTCCAAATATGTACATTGAATTTTAAGGTATGGATATAAAGGAATAAATAATATTTTTGTTGTATGAGATATAGAATTTTGCTAAGTTATACCATTGTTACAAATATCAATATGGATACTATTATGCATACAATTGTGATTATAGATTTTAAACCCCTGCTATTATCACGTAGTGTAGAGGCTAGGTGAGAGGTCATGATCTCGGTGTTTAGGATGCTAAGGATTGATTGTCAGGATCCATCTAAAATCCTCTACCGAAACTTTAGATAAGCTCTGATTCTGGGAAAATCCCTACCAGACTATCCTACGGAAAATCCAGCAACATCTCCCTTAAGGGTTGAGCATGCTCCAAAAATTTCCTGCACAAAAACACACTCTTATACACCATCACCTTATTCCTCCTACCTTACTACAAGAGATTCCACAAATTTTCGATACTTCTATCATAATAGCATAGAGATATAAACACGAGAAATAATTTAATAAAACATAAATACCTTTTTAATTCATATCCACCTACACCAACCACTTATTACAATTCTATATCTCTATACAGCCTTATGAACATATCAAACGCATAAATGTAGAAATAAGGGTGACAAAACAACAACCATAGTAATAATAATAATAATTATTATATTAACGTTAATAATGACAATAATAGTATTACTACAACTTGCCCGACGGCTATGATGCCTACCCGATAGTTATCGTTCTTGCTTATAGGCTGTGATACTTGCCAAAAGGTTATTGTATAAAAATAATAATAATAACAATAAAAATTATAATGATAATAAGAATACTAATACTAATACTAATAATAATAATAACAATAACAAGAAATAATAAGGAATAAATAAAATAAATAATAATAATAATAATAATATTTATAACAATTATAGTAATCACAATAATTAATAATAACAACTACAATAATAATTAACAATAATTTAGAGGTAAATACTAATAATAACAACAACAACAATAATAATACTAATAAATAATGGAAATAACAATAAAGACAATCATAATAAATAATAATAACCAATACAACAACAATAATAATAATAATAATAACGATATTAATAATAAAGATGATGATGATGATGATAATAATAATAATCAATAAATAAATAATAATAACAATATTAATAACAGCAACAACAACAACAACAATAATAATAATAAAAGCAAATAAGGATTATATTAGAAAATCAAAATCATAAATAGATAAGATAAAATAAAGTAAAATAAAATTTTAAAATTCATAGATATACTACAAAATATACACACTCGAATCGGAGGTACATATAATATCATATAACATGCTAATAAGCATTCCCATGATATCAATTGTCGCCAATATCCTACTACCAATACAGTCCAGGATAGCTGCTTGTAATGGTCATCTAATCCTCTGGATGCATAGGTAGTAGAGTCACGAGGCTAAGCTACTCATGGATCGATCGGATCGTTGTCTCCCTCCACCATCCCACCCCCCTTCTAATACGGTGTGGTAAATACAAACATAATATAATATAATAATAATAATAATAATAATAATAATAATAATAACATAATAAATAATAATAATAATAATAACAACAACAACAACATAATATATAGCTTTATATATATATATATATGTATATATGAGAAAGATATTTTATGCACCATACGATATACCAGTGATGCTATTTAGTACCCGATGTCACGAGTACTATCTGACGGGGAAATTAAAAAGAGACCATGCAATCATTCACCTTGGCATCTCGTAGAACCGATTGCTAATAACTTTCCATGGCTAAAACAATCATCCTTCGACCGAGAGGGAAGCTGATGTTCACTGTGCACTATATCTGCCATATCTCAAGGCTATAGCTCCCACAGGATGACCATACATATATGCAAGCTAATTCGTAATGATGGTCGTCCTGCGGTCAAGGGGGGAGCTGACTGGTACTCATTCTGAATTATACCTGTCTACCTTCAAAAGGACAATCATGAATATAACTTGCGCGCCGATCCATAACAACCATCTATGGCCAAGGAAGGAGGCGGTTGATGTTCACTGTGCAAATATACTTGCCAACTCTCAAGTCCATGTCTCCCACAGGATAGCCATAATAAACAATCATCTCTAGGATGGTCATACATACTTGCATGCTAATCAACAATACAGTGCAGAACACTAGCACTATATGGTGCATTTAAAAATTATAAAAATTAATATTATAAATACCAAAATTTTATAAAATACAATCGAGTTTGTACATTTTCAGTAAATCTATAAAATTCCATATTTCCTTTTAAACT
Source organism: Ziziphus jujuba (assembly GCF_031755915.1). Taxonomy (NCBI): domain Eukaryota; kingdom Viridiplantae; phylum Streptophyta; class Magnoliopsida; order Rosales; family Rhamnaceae; genus Ziziphus; species Ziziphus jujuba. The sequence goes on along the minus strand of NC_083379.1, from coordinate 20,896,920 downwards.
ACCACATAAATCCAATGATTTTATAAAATTATTTGCTTCTACAATAATTTCAATTTCACAATTTTTCAAATACACAAATATATTTTAATACACTAAAACTTATTATCTTTCTTAAATCCTTAAAATTTAGTTGTACAAAATTATATTAATCATATAAAATTTACATATATCTTAATTTCACACAAGTACATTTTATTATGCAAAATAAATATAACAGTAAAATTTAACAATACCTTCAACAATAATTATTCACAAATAATTTCTTGGAAATCATATAATAAATTTTATGTAACAAATATATATAAATCATATAAAATAGCATAGTAATATCAACAATAATTCTCTTAATTTGAGAAAATACATAATATTTTTTGAAATTTTAAATAACATAATATATATATATATATATGTATACACATTTTTATTTACGCAAACATAAATAAATATTTGTCTATATTCATAACGAAATTCCTTTAACAAGCATATACATGCTGATTTACATATTTATAAAAATATATATACGTATATATATACAATAATGTGCATTCACATACACTCGTGTATACAAATCTATCAACAAGCGTATATATATATATACACTTAAATATACACATATATTTAAGCATCTACACACATGCCAAAGGAGTATCCAAATATACTTACACATGTATACATATATACAAAAATACACATTACAAACATACATGCACATATTTGTACATAATTATGTACATACATATGCAATTTAATATAATTATTACATAATTTACTTAAAAATGTCAAATTTTCAAATACACCACCATAATTCACAAATAAGGTATCAATAGAAGCTTATGGGATTAGGAACATGATACTTACCTCCATTCGACCCAACATCGCCAACATTAGCTGAAAAATGACCCAAAAATTTCGACTAAACTTCCCTTCCCTATACCTCACAAATGGCTTGGAATTTGGACTAATAGAAGTCAATTTTGAGATCAGGGGGTCGAAAACTAGATGGAGGAGCCGAGCTCATTGTTGAAGATCCCCGAAAAATGGGAGAACGAGAAGTCATCGGCCACTGGCCAAATGGCCGGAAACTCAGCCGCTGCCATCTCCCACCCATGGGCTCTCACGTCGACAAGCGCGTGTCTCCGCCCGACAGCCAGGACACGACCAATCAGCCAGCTAATTGAGAGAAAGGGGGAGAAAGAGAGAGAGAAAGAGAGAGAGAGAGAGAGAGAGAGGTTATTTTCTCATTTTTCTACACATGAGAGAAGTAGAGAGGGAGAAGGCGAAAGAAGAAGAAAAAGAAAGGAAAAGGAAAAATAATAAAATAATAATTATACAATATTTTATTAAGACATGTGCCATTTTCTTGTTGTGATACATAGCATCTTTGCAAATGTAACATGTGGCACATCCCAATCGGCAACATGTGTTACAAATCAAAGACTCCTTTAAATATTTCACTACATAGTAAATCAGTCCTAGAAAAATATATACAACTTTATAAATCCAAAACTTGTCAACCACATATCCAAATTAAACGTACTGCTAGTCTACAGGCTCGCATCGACAAGCAATTTCATATGACACATGGGTCAACATCAAAATCTATGTAAATAAAAAGTCAACTATGGACCCATTGATTAGTTTGGATAGATTATTGTTTTGACCATAACTTTATATTCCTAGCTCCGATTTTGGCATATTGCTAGTTTACAAACTCGTATCGACAAGTACGTTTCTATGGTACCTCGGTCAATACAAAATTCCTTTCACAACAAAAAGTCAACCATATTAGTCAATCCGATCAACCTTAATCAAATTTGGTCCAAATTTCAAATTCGAGACAATTTCTTGGGTCAGAGTGTTACACTGGTTGATATTTTCTCTTCTCGATTGGCTTTATGATACTTTAGCACACTCAAAGTCATACAACATGATTTGGTATTAGTCATGACACATAGATTTTGGTATCTTATGCATTATGGTTATGAAATTATTATTATTATTATTATTATTATTATTGTTGTTGTTGCTTATGGTTTATTTTTAGAAAATAGAATTTATATTTTTAAGTATAAAAGTTTATGATTCGTATCATATTTACAAATATTTTTATATGAGAAATGATATTTATTATATTTTATGAGGAAATTGATTTGTTTTATGAAAGACACTTTTCAAAATAAGAGAACTTTTAAAATAGTGAAAGTGATGTTTTAAGATAAAGCTTTGGAAGGTGTATAATTATTTTCATATTATTATTTTATTTCACTCATTGAGCTTATCTCATATTTTTGTTTTTAAACAATTCCCCTAAGCCTCAACTAACAAGTTACGTACATCACATCTAGGTATCTTATTATTCATATATTATCTTACTGCTGATGTATTGAGTTTTTTCCTATGACTCTAACGATATTATATATTCTTCCTTTTCATTGATTTATTAATTATATTTAGTACTTTCAGTATTTTGCATTTATTTATTTGTAAACTTTAAATTACTATACTAAATTAACCTAATATATATGACTCATATATTATTTTTCTTTCTCTCTTGGATCTTAAATTTGAGACCCTTGATGTTTATGTTGATGATTTTATGAAAATTTTATTGAAAATTTTTACAATATCTTATTCAAAGTGTTGTGTTATATCCAAATCACAAGAATGCTTTACTAACTTTTCAATAGAGAATTCGATAAAACTTCCCTAAGCAAGATTAGTTCAAGTGTCTGAGTAGGACCCCGGGGCCATTCTATTAATGATAAATAGCTTATGTGAATGAAAATGGTAAAATTATGCTTAGTAAATGTATAATATGATTTATATTTGTAAAGAAAAAAAATCGTTGTTATTCAAAATAGCAAACACTATCTGTACTTGTATCTAATATATATATATATATATATATATTAAATATGGTTTAGCTCAATAAATAAATAAATATTTTTTTTAATTTAAAAAGATAAAGGTTTTTTATTCCCTATTTCTAAAATTTATCAAATACATGTAAAATGACTCTGGGATGTTTTCTAAATCTATTAATATTGTAGAAACTTTTTCTGATTCATATTCTACATTTCAAAAAATAACTATTGAACATTTTAATTTTTTTGTCATTGTTCAACATGCCCTTCGTTTTTTCCCATATTTTTTGAGCTTTTTTTTTTTAAAAAAAGTTTCTTGAAGTTGGCAACTCCCAATCTTGAAATTTATATAAAAAATTTTGTTTTTCATGTTTTTAAAGTTTTTTCAAAATCCTCCAACAAACAGCTATCAAGGGTTATACAAATTACATTTCTTGATCTTCTGTCGTAACCAAACTTACTGCCACTAACCAAAACTCCATAATTCACAGTGGAAGATGTTATGAACTTTAAAACTAAATCTTTACAAAACATCTTTGATGACAAAAGTAAAAACAAACTTATTTTAATGGCTCTTAAAAGAGAATTTGGCATTTTTTCTCCCTAAAATACAAAAAATATATAGGTATAAGATATGAAAATTAATATTTTTTTTTTTACAGTAAATTTATGGTGTTTGAGGGAGACAGATTGACTCAAAATTGAATCTTAAAGTAAAAAATGGTAGATCGGATATTTGGAGAATGCGGGTAGTAAAGTTGATCAAAATTCAGGTCTCCATTTAGAGAGCATCCTTGTCCGCTGCACCAAAATTGAAGATAAAGGATAGTTTATGAAAAATCTGGATTCCATAAGTTTCTAATAGGTAGAATTTTAAGTTTTTAGATGGAGGAGGTTTTTCTATAATAGTAATGCTACAATTATCAAAATATTTATCAAATGACATATGTTAATCATTAAAATATTTATCAAATAATATATGTTAAAATATTATTATTTGATAATATTAATATTATTTAAATGTGAATGAGTGAACTTTTAAAACGGATGAATGAATAAAAATAAATAAATCAATTAAATATTGTCACATTATTTACTAAATAAATTTTGTGATTTTGGTAACTTTAGTATTATCATTTTTCTAAAGTGCGGAAAAGTCTAGTAAATTATTGTAAAAAGATGAATCATGATGGGGGATTGAAAAGGGAGAAATAGTTTGCTAAATAAAGTTTAATATCGAAAAAAAAAAAAAAACAACTGCTGAATCGGGATTAAATCCTTTCCATTTCGTAGAAATGAAAGATTTCAAGTTTGATAAATAATATAACGCCACATGTTATGAACAAATTAGACCCATTGAATTAGTTTAAATCAGTGTGAATAAATTTGAACCATTGGATTAAGATCCACACCAAAAACTATAAATCAAAATATTTTCACTATGTTTTTGTTTTTTTTCCCCCTAAATTATAATGTTCTTTGAATTATTGATGATTGATGAACCATAAACATTTCATTATGGTAATATATATGGATAAATTTCTAAACTATCGACCAAAAAGTCTAAATCAAAATATTTTTGCTATGTTTTTTATTTTCAAACAGAATTATAAAGTTTTTTTAAATCATTAAAGGTTAAGAAATCATAAAAATTTAATTATGGTGGTTTATATTCATTTAATTATTTTATATTCTCTTAATTTAGGTAGGACAATGAATTTGGTTCTTTTTTAAAATAATAATAATAATAATTTTAAAAATAATATGGAAGGAAATTCATGTCTTATTAGAAGTTTGGAGAATCATTTCCTTTTAAGTAAAATGAATAGACTTAATTCTAACCATTGGATAGATATTATATGATGTGTCATAAAATGCTTAAATCAACTTGAGATCCTCAATTTCTATAAAAATTGAGAGAATCCTTCTTTGTGGATCGGGAGTTGAGGATAGAGAATGTGATTAAGCTTGAGACTTTAATTAAGAAACGGAGATTGTTTTAACAACAATAAATTACTAATGAGGATTAAAAAAAAAAATGGGGAGCTTGGATATGAATATAAAATAGAATTTATTTCGATCTCTGATAAATCTGGCTTTTTAATTTATATATATTTATATGAGAATTTTTCTATTATCATATTTTTTTTATTGCTTTTAAGGATTAGAATTTAAAGATAAGGTTGGTGTTCGAATGATATTCATATATGGTTCATTTTATTCCCTTCAAATTTTAATATATTATTAAATTTATCAAAATATTTTTAAATGTTAACATTAAAATAAATCAAAAGATAATAATAAAAGTTCTGAAAAAAAAAAAAAAAAACCATGAGGATATTCAAGTAAGAGACTGATTCAAATAGGAGACTGACTCTATTACGGAATAGCTACCCATAATGTTTATACTCCTCCATATGTGAGATAATATATTTAACTAAACCAGATCATAAAAATGAATAAATAAATTATATATATATATAAATATCTCATTTACTATTTAAAGAAGAATAACCATTTACAGATCATACAAATTTAACAACTAAATGATTATCGCCCTTCATATAGTATACAATTTCATCCGCAACAGTTGCCTATATTTATATATATATACACACACACACACTTTATATACGACAAATTCAACTTAATTTTATCAACTCAATCCTATAAAAAGATAATAATAATAATAAACAAATAAATTATCAACTGGTCAAATCGAGATGACCAATGGTCAAAGACCAGACCATTCTGGTCCTCTGTCAAATAACGGATCCGTTGCCAGTTTTGACGCAAAATTTTGCTTCATGTTTGTTTTCTTAAGTACATGTATCGCTACGTTGTTTTTTTTTTTTTTTTTTTTTTTGTTTTCATCCTATAACATTGTTATTATAAATGTAAGTGATTTACATTAATTTAATCTCATACCACTTCACCATATATAGTTAGGCAGTTAAAAAGTAAAATATTTATGTTAACAAGTGTATTTACACATTGAAAGATAAAGATTTTAAACAAAATATATATGGAAAAATAATGAATTACTTCAGTTGGAGTTTGACTTTTGTAGCTAATCCATTCAGAGATACAGTTGAATTGGTATAAAACAACTAGAGCTCATATCGTACTAAAATTCTACGTTGAGATTGAGGATCAGGTTAAAATTCAGTTTGACATTGAGATTAAGATTACAATTGAAATTAAGATTGAGATTGAGATTGAGATTGAGATTGAGATTGAGAGGATTAGAATTATAACTTCTTTATATCCGTTCTTGCCTATCTCTTCAACTGATCCGTCACATATGATTTTCACACGGCTTTGCAAATTCTGATCACAAAGATTATTAAAAGAAAAAATTCCAAAATTCCAATTCCATTTTCTTGGTGATTCTTCCTCGGATGAAAATGAGTTACAGAGAAAGCTCCTTCTTTGTTGTTAGTTTAGTTATTTTGTTACATGTGATAAATGGTTCTATTGACATCAGCAACAATGCCCATAAAGAGTACGTCAAATTACTCCTTGCCAATGGGGTTGCTCATACACCACCAATGGGGTATAGTCAAAACACCTTTTTGGGTTGCTTTGAAGATGACTGCGTTAAATTTTCTTTGAAAATCAAAATTTAAACTATTTGTTTTAATTTTCCTTACGGGTTAATTGCAGTTGGAATAGCTGGAATCATTTTCAATGCAATATAAACGAAGACATGGTGAAGGCCACTGGTAATCTACAATTCTAGAATACTTTGATCTTTGATGTTTACACATAGCCTCTAAGAAACTAATATTCATTGGAAAACAAAAAAATTCACTTCCATTTGTTGACTTTGAATCTTTTCAAGGTAAGCATTGTGCATTCAAAGTATTTAAGCATCAATTAACAATTATATAAGTTTTACTCCATGAATAGTACATATAATTGTGGCTGAGCAGAATTTTCTTGAATTGACTTGAATGGCTAACCCTTGTTGCACTTAACCAAAGGAAAATCTTGACAAAAACGCCGAAGCGAATAAGGCAAACACTTGAATAGTAGAACTAGACCCAGAGTCAGAAGCTAACAAACAGACGAAAAATAAATTTGGAGCTGGTCAAAATGAATATCAGAATCTGGTCATTGAAAATGCCGTATATATTTTCTAAATATGTATATAATAAGAATACCATACCAGTATATTTTCTAAAAATAAATAAAATGTAATTTTATGTATCACGTGCATTTTATTTGTACTGGAGTTTGCTCGGCCATCAATCTACCTCAGGAAAGTCCCTTAGAGGAGTGGTTGTTTTGGCATAAATGATTGTAATTTTGATTGAATTCTTCCAACAGCGGATGCTCTTGTTTCAACTGGCCTGGCAGCACTTGGATACAAATACGTAAACTTAGGTAAATAACCTTACAACTTGCTGCTTTTTTTTCATTTGTCTCGCGCCCTTTACTTGTTACACAGTTCTAAGGAATAAACCATTTTCTAACTACGGTGAAAGATCATATCCTTTCTGGTGTAGACTAACATCAGCATATTTATATTAACATGTTTCTATCAAAAACAGATGATTGCTGGGGTGCAATGAACAGATCTTCGAGTGGTAAACTTATGGCGAAAGCTTCTACTTTTCCTTCTGGAATTAAGGCTCTTGCAGATTATGTTCATTCAAAAGGCTTAAAGCTTGGGATATATTCTGATGCGGGGTAAATCTCTGTTTTTGTTTTTTGTTTTGCTTTGTTGTGCCTACTTTTGCTTTCATAAAACATCTTTGCTGAAGGATACTGTATGTAACCTCATTGTTAGAGAATATGGAGAAGAAATAGTCATATTCTTATTGCTTGTTCTATCTCTTCAGTTATCGCACATGCAGCAATCAGATGCCTGGTTCACTTGGGCATGAAGATGTAGATGCAAGAACCTTTGCTGAATGGGTTAGTGATTTTTTTTTATTTTTTTTTTAATTTTTTTTATTTATTTTTATTTATTTTTATCGCACAGTTTATTTGGATACTAAACAGCTGCAAAATCTACACCACACGGATCATATTTTCTTTCTACCTTTGAGAAAAGTACAGCTAAGATTTCGTTTGTGGGGACATGTGGCTGCAGGGAGTAGATTATTTGAAGTATGATAACTGCTACAATGACAATACTAAGCCCGATGGGAGGTACTCTTATTTTAATTTCTTAGCTTTTTTCTGTATGCATACTTATAAGTTCACAATCTCTTGTTATCTCTGATATAGTTCTTTGACTATGCTACAGATATGCTAAAATGAGCTGTGCATTGCATAAGGCTGGCCGACCTATCCTTTTCTCCCTCTGTGAATGGTTGGTTAAGTGACTTATTGTACTTGCCATTGATTTTTCTCAACTAAAATTATTTTCTTTCAATTAATTTTAGCTAATATGCCAATACATATCAAGTAGAACAATGAAAGGTATGAGTCCAATGGTTTGGTAATCTAGAAGAAACTAGCAGATATGAGGAAACAATATGGTTTTAGCTAGCAGTTCTCTGACATAACAATCTTTCCTCAGGGGACAAGACAATCCATCCATATGGGCGGGTTGGATTGGTAATTCTTGGCGGACTACTGGAGACATTGCAGACAACTTTACTAGGTTCAAATTTAATTTTCCTTTCATTTACATATCTCAAGATTATCTTGATTTCACTTTGGACTTAGAACGTTGATGTGCTGGATCTAATTGATTTAATGCGTGTTACAATGCCAGTATGGCATCAAATGCGGATCAAAACAATTATTGGGCAAGGTATGCTCAACCTGGCGGATGGAATGGTAAATCTCAAATGATTCTGTTGTTTGCTTATGTGGTCTGTTTGGTATCCGTGTTTTTACTAAAACCACAAACAAAGTTGACAATTTTTTTTCTTGTAAGCAAACCTCATATACTAATTTTATGTATAACTTTAACAGATCCTGACATGCTGGAAGTGGGTAATGGAGGGATGACTTCTGTGGAATACGAATCACATTTTAGTCTTTGGGCTGCTATGAAAGTGAGTCTCCCAGTTTGGGCATTGTTTCATACATCTCCATAACAGTGTAACGATGGTTCCCACAATTCTGTTTTCACAGGCTCCTTTGCTTATTGGATGTGATGTGCGATCTATAAGCAAAGAAACTCTAAGAATCATTGGAAACAAGGAGGTCATTGATGTTAATCAGGATCCTTTGGGAGTTCAAGCATGGAAAGTACAATCAAATAATGGCTTAGAAGTATGTTGCAAGAGCTGTATAATTATCTAATCTATTACTTATCCGTATGGAATACTTTATGAAGCGTTTTGCAACCACTTTAGACACTTGCAGGAATTCTATATCTTACTATTGGAGCTTTCTGAAAAGATAAACCTACAATATTAAATCAGTTTCAACTTACAACTTTATTAGTTTTTGTTGATATACATTCTCATCAATGTAATGCAGGTTTGGGCAGGGCCATTATCATTTGGAAGAATAGTGGTTGTGCTTTGGAATAGAGGAGAAACCCCTGCTAATATTACTGCGGAATGGAATGAAATTGGACTTCTTTCGTTTGTCCCTGTTGTAGTTAGAGATTTATGGGCGGTATGATGAATTTCCTTTTCCAGTTATTTATAATGATGGTTCATATACAATTTCCGAATGCACACAATTATCACTTTTCTTATCTGAAGATTAGATTAAAGAAGCATTTTAAAATATCCATTTTAAATTTACTTTTACTCCCTTATATGTGTCAGCTGGCCTGTAGTTATCTCCTTTCTTGCTGATAGATAATTAGGTCATTATATATGCAGGTCGAGCACCAAATCTACTTTATTACACGAAAATTGACCCCCCTGTGTATCTCTTTTTAATTGTTGTAAAGAACTCTAAATGGTTTTCAATTACTTAAGAAAACTTTAATATATTACTAGGCAGTGTGTCGATCTTGACAGATGACTTACATATAGTTTGTTGCAGTGTTGAAATTTGTCGCAACTCGTATCATTTTCCTTTCTTCATATTTTTAGAAGCCTAAGAATAGCTTTTGACATTGCACAAGAAAGATCAAGGGATTAAATATGTTTTTGACTAATATGCGGTAAACATAATGTCCTTTTTCTATTGTAGCATAAGTACGTGTCTGAAAATACGAGCGGCCAATTGACTGCAGAAGTTGCTCCTCATGGCTGTAAGATGTATGTTCTCTCCCCATACTAAGGAGGAGCCATATCAAGGAGGAGGAAGCCGGCTCTACTGGATAATAGTTCCATTTATATTTTCAAATTCTAAATTGCAAGATACTAATTCTGGGTCAAGATATTTCTTTGTTAATTAGGCTTGTTGACATTGGAGATTGCATATATAAATTTCTTTTCTAGTTCTTCCCCATGCTTGGAAATTTACCAACCCTCTTCCCTCGTTTGCTTAGACTCTATGTGGGACTAAAAACATTCAGAAAACTTGCTTCATTTGATGTTCCCAACCTGTTTGTGATAATGTTTTGTATGTTGGATTCAGAGGATGGAATACATCCAATCAAACCAGACTCTGTACCTTCTCTTGGAGGTTGTTAACATATAATATTAGAAGTTTTCTCCTAACTAAATCGAAATTCCTACGTTGTTAGGCATTTAAATTTACTATTACAAGTTATATCTTTTGGTATCCCTTATTATTCAATACACGTGGATACAGAGTAAATGGAAACTCTATTTGGGCATGAACCGCTTGACTGATATTGGAAGTGTGTCCGGGAAAATCATGCAATGACCGATAATGTTGCAATTAAGAAAATGTTTTACAATGTTACTTAAAGTCTCAACAGGATTCAGGCAGCTTTTGAAAACTGTGCTTCTTTATCCTGCAATTCGAACTTGGGGAATCACACTTACAATCAGTTTCATTTGCAACAAGTTTGTAAATTATCATCCTTGGTAGACCATCTATCTTCCAGTTTGTAAATTTGATATCTAGTAAGCAAAATGCTATAGTAGTATCATTTAGAAGAGTTATGATATTTATTATCATCAGTGTTCACATGACCATGACCATTATATGTGGGATCGACATTTGATATAATAATTACTAATAAACTTGATTAAAATATTTTTTGTTTGGATAAATTTCATTTATGCCTTTTTATTTTGTTCTAATTATAGTTAGATTCATACCTATGAAAAATCATATTCAAAACTCCTTTATTAATTTTTTTCAATAAATTTTTACAATTAAAAATTATAAATATAACTATCACAAGATTGAGGAGATTTTTACCTCTTTTCTAAAACTTCAAATAAACAGGACAAAAATAAACTCAAACCGTTCTGTCTTGTCTTCCACATGATCCAATGAAAACTGGGATATTCTGTCGATCACCAACCATTACCACTGAAAATATAATAATATTTTTTTGAAGTCAATCATATTCACAGTTCTATTCTACGGATTAGACGGTATTTTGTAATAACGAAACAATTATAGTTATAAGTTTGGTCTGTCATATTCAAATAAACTATTTTTTAAAGTTAAACACACTAGATAATTAAAAGCGTAGTTCACGAAATTTGACACACCAATATTTCGTAAACCGTCTTAATTTCTTCCATATAAACTTATTTTAGTTAGGTCCAGAAGCCATTAATGGTTAATTAAGTCAGTAATGAAAATTAGAGAACCAAATGTCCATGTGCATATATGTCTTCCACCATTGGGATCGTGACACATCACAAATTGTGAGCCACGGAGTGTAAATTTTCTGATACAAATGATAATGATCTGTCAAACACGACCCATATGTCTGTTTGGAAAAGGACATGTAACATTCACGAGCATCCCAACTCACTTGTTCAAAACCTAAACAACAAGTTAGTAGGCAATCTTAAGGTTTGCTGGTTTTTTTTGGTACCCATTTGGTTTATGTGTAGCCCACAAATATGGTTAATGACCATTACATAGTGTCTTGCTTTTTAGGGTATACAATACAAGAAATGCTACAAACTATGCATGGCACAGCCTGGACATTGCTGAATTATCAAGGGATTGTAAAGTCCAAACTGTTTGTTGCATGCCCTGTTTTTCACTCCCTGACCATGCCCAAAACTGAAAATTTTTCGATAATTGAATAAGTAATTTCCTATTTTTATAACGAAACAAGCTTTTAAATACTTTTAACTTCTTTGTATGTTTAATTTTTGGATAAAACTCAGTCTAGTGGGTGTGATTGTGAAAGTGCCGAACCTTATTTTGCCCCGTTGCTCTTGCACACATATGTAGGACGAATATATCAAACTTGCCAAACTAAAACACAAGCACACCAATATGTTCCATGTATGGTACTAAACACTACTCATAATCAATGGCTGACATAAGATAAATAATACTGATGAAGTAATGTCTTATCCGCTTGTAGTATATTTCACTTATTCATTTAATGATTTATTTATCCATCATATAAGATGAATAATATTGATGAAGTAATGTCTTATCTGCTTGTAGTATATTTCACTTATTCATTTAATGATTTATTTTTCCATGCTTTCTAACTAGGAATTCGTTTAATGATTTATTTATCCATGCTTTCTAACTAGGAGTGGATGAGTTTTAATTAAACATTATAGTCCGAAAAAATAATGATTTTTCTGTTGAATTGTTTTCAAGGATCCCACTTTATCCATATTTAGCTTATATCCATTAGTGTGTGTATATATATATATATATATATATATTGATGTATTATTTTCCTTAGAAATGGGCATAAATCGATTTGAACCGACCAAACTGACTTAAGCGAATTGATTCTTCTGATTTCTGACCCATGGCCAATTCAGTTTAGTTTCCCAAATTTTTAATCCAAATTAAAACAAACTAGATCGAGCCAAACCAAATTGATTATGTATAATTAATTATATTTTTAACATATTTTTATGTTTATAAATTATTTAGTTCAAGATATTAATAATATTAAATTAAAATTAATTAAAAAAATAATCTTTTTCAAAAAAAAAAAAGTAAGAAAAATATGGTATGGAGCCAGAACCCAAACTGACCAAGTTGAATTGAACTGATGATGGTCGGGTCAATTTGATTCAATTTCTCTTAATGGTTTAATTTGAATCAATTTGCAAAAATTGAAAAATAATAACAATAATAAAAAGGGCAAAAAATACACTGAATTGAACCGATGTCCACCCTTAATCTTTCCATAGTCAACAATAATACTCTAAGGTTATTTATTTATTTTTCATCTTATATCTAAATAAACATAAGTAATTATTAAAAGCAATAAGCGTTCATACAAAAACATAAGATGATATAGTAAAACCTGTCTACAGTCATACTATTAGAATTAAATTAATTTTAGAATAATGAAGAGGTCATAATTTAGTGGAGCTATAGTTAAAAATATTTTGTTTCAACAAGAAGGTGGCTATGCCATTGAGTTATTACATACCGGCATATTTATACATGTAATAACTATAAAGAATAAATCATTATCCTAAATGATTTTACAGCAATATTTTATATCATATTGAATCTTGGATGTGAGGTACTACATATTTTTTCTTAACACAGGTCATGAAAAAATCATAACTTAATACAATCTAGAATTATTCTTATTGATAACTGCTCCAACTTGAGATCATAATATTTTATGATTAAATGGAGGTTATTCCACTATATAGTATTTTTACAAAATGCTTTACTATATGTTTTTTTAAATATATTTAAAAAAAAAAAACAATATCTTAACAATAATGTTTTAGTTGAAAGACACAGTTACCCTTAGTAAATACCCTTGTATGAATTGTGTGTGTTTAAATTGATATATTTATCCTTATTCAGCTATAAAAGTTGTTGTATCTAAAAAGTTAAATTATTAAATTAACCAACATCCATTTTTCCCCCTAAATCTCACCTTTTCCAAGAAATCTTTTTTTTTTTTTTCTATTTACCAAATAGAAACAAAACAAGAAAGAGTGAGAGAGAAGGAAAAAAAAAAGGAGAGAGAGAGGAAACAACAGAAGGAAAAGAGACAAAGAGGAGACAAAGGGTCTCAGATTAGAAGATAGCAACAGACAAAAGAGTAAGTTGAAGAATTTTGGAATTAAAAATTTAGCGAGGGTAATTTTGGAGGGAAAAAAAAAAGGAAAAATATTATTTAGACCTCTTCAATTTTGTATTAAAATTATCATTTAAACTCATCTATCAGTTTTGCTTAATTATCCACAAGTACAGGGGTTGCTCAAGTACTAAAGTGATAGAGAAAAATATGTTCTTATGAAAATTGATTAGATTTGTTTAATAAGCCACTTATAATGATAACCACAATCCAACTTTAATTAGGCAATAAAAAATATAAGAATCAAGCTAATTACAAAATACTAGCTCAATATAATTGAGACAATTGGAAAAAATAGGCACATATCAATAATCATGCAAGGAAATCTATGAATTCAAACATCTGTGAACTTGATTTCCCTTATATATTAAATGACCAATTCCAATCTGATTATTAAAAAAAGCTTTCTAAATTCACCCACTCTCTCTCTAAAGGTTGGAAAAGATATAAGGAAATTTTACTTAAATATAATCTCTTCCTAATTTTACAAATTAACTATACAGTTAAGTTCCCTTTTGTAATCCTAATCTTAAATGGTTCTCTCAAATTCTATTAAGACTTATTGTGATTACCCAAGCTCCAATATTTCTCTCTCAAAGCTTAATTAGCACCTAAGTTATGTATTCTTAGGACAATTTGCAAATTATGCCTTCTCAAGCTAAGATTCACAAATCTATACAACACTCAACCAATTTTTCAATATAATTATGTGTTTTTATCAATTAAACAAAGGAAAAATAAATAACTAAAAAGGAATTATATCATTAATCAACCAAATTATATCATCACAATCCAAATTTAAGCTACATCAAGGCCCTAGCTGAAATTAAAAAAAAATAGCGCATATTCATCGATATAAACAAAGCTCAAACATAATTCAAAGAGAATTCCATATTAATCATAATTTCATATAAAATATCAATAAATCTCTACACATATTAAAAGGAAGAGTAGGGGATATTAGAGAAAACTAAGAGATGAAGACCTTTGATGCTCCAATTCGTTTGTATTTTTAAGTAAATCTCCGAATCCTAGAGCATCTTTCTCTAAAAAGCACTTTCTCTCTGTAAATCTAGTGGTATGGTGCCTAATTCTTCCAAAACCTCCCATTTCTTTGCTTGAAATTTCCTCTATATAGAACACTCAAGCCTCCATCTCCAAAAAACAAGGCAAGACCTTATTACTTAGCCTAATCACATTTAGCCTTGATCAAATAGTACATATGAAGTTACATACCATCCCATGCTCCAATAAAACACAAGACTTGGCCAACAAATAGTCAAAATCCAAGAAAAGAAGGGCCATTGGGTGAGCTAGGCATGTACACCCTCACCTTGGGTGTGCACACACCCTAAAGTATGGTGCAAGGCATAAGGATGGCATATGCACCCCAGGGTTGAGTGTGCAAATACCAAGGGTGGCATGCACACCCTCACTTTGGGTGTTTACACTCCAAGGGTGAGCTTCTCCTCAAAAGGGTATGAAC
Source organism: Ziziphus jujuba (assembly GCF_031755915.1). NCBI lineage: Eukaryota > Viridiplantae > Streptophyta > Magnoliopsida > Rosales > Rhamnaceae > Ziziphus > Ziziphus jujuba. The sequence continues at coordinate 20,881,463 of NC_083379.1, read as the reverse complement.
ACCCAATTTCTTGGATTGTGCATGCCAAGACTTGATCTTCATGCTAAAATGAGGTCTTGGGCTTTTTTTTATGTACTATCTCTTGGCTCGAGATGAGGTTTGGTGCTTCAAAATATACTTGGAAACCAAAATGATACCTTGAACAAGCTCATCTCTTGCTTTGTATTGGCTTCTAGATGAGCTTCTAAAATAGTTTTGAAACTCTATTAATTAAGCAAATATTTTTTCTTTTCAATAATTGAAGCTTTTCCTACAAAAACACACAAATTATATCAGATATCACTAAAAGCATGAGGAAACAAATAAATATTTAAACTAAAATAAGCTATAATAGTGAGTATAAATCTCACTAACCACATTCCCCAAACTTAATTATGTACTTGTCCCCAAGCAAAACAACTCCCACTTATTCAAAAACCAGTCAACTACTAAAATTGAAACTCAAGATTTGGAACTCATATCAAGAGCTATTCATTCAAAACTTAAAAAACTTAAAAAAGTAAATAATTTAATATGGAGGCCTCAAAATTATCGCTTTCTATCAATTGCAATCCCTAAAATAAATTCAAAGTAGAAATGAAACACAAAACCTATCTTCCATTCAACATTTTATCACTTCTATGTGTGTGTGTGTAGCCAATTAATACACTTAATATCATGTTCTTAAATAAATTCAATACAGGCCAATGCTTTAAAAATTTAAGGTTTTAAACTTCATAAGCTCACATAACCTAATGATCTCCGCTAATGTACACTATGTACAATGCTTTGAACTAATAGGCCTTTAACGGCTTGTAATCTCAAAGCTAAAGGACAAAGGTTAAATGAAAAAAAAAAAAGAAAAAAGAAAAAAAAAAGATATAGGAAAATGAAACTAAGAAGACAGCATAGAATCAAAGATCAATGAATACATTCTCATAAATTCTTGAGCTTACTTTCCTTCTTTTCTAGCTTCAAACTTCATCCTTTAAGCTTTCCATCCCATCCCTTAGATTATCTCAACACGCTCCTTCATTTATGGAAGAACCCTAGAAAGATACTTTGAATGAATACATGCATATGGTTGCTTTCTATCTTACACAACTCTCTTTTTATTTTTATTTTTATTTATTTATTTAGAATGGTTACCCTCAAAGTTATTTACTTTAGTCTCTTTTATAGAAGACTTAATTAGGGAAAGCTAGCCATTCAATAACCTTTTCTTTTTTTTTTTATGGAAAAATTATTTTGGACTTGTCTTAACTTATTCTTCCAACACATAAGTACTCCCATCATTTCACTCTCCACAAACAAAACTTCTATTTTCCAATTTCATCTTACAAGCTAGACATAGAACACATATCAAAGCTTTAACCTCTAAACTCATCCCTCCTAACTACATATTCTAAGCAAATTTTATCTCAATTTGACTCTAAGCTCTCTTAAATATGTACAAGGTAGGATAGTCAAATGTTTAGGCTCAATGAGGTAAGCAGATGAGAATTAAACAAAGAAAGACTCTAAAATGCATATAAAAGCATCCTATAAGGCTCAAATAAATAACAACGGTAAATGAAGATTTATGTAGGCCCACAAAGACTTAAACACTACAAGAGGGCCTAAATTATTTTCTAAACAAAGCATAAGCCTAGGATTTTACCTCAAATACCGATTATGTGAGTTCTAAAGCTCAAACTAAAATAATGTATCCAAGCTAATGCAAGTCGTCTCCAAAAAGCAATCTAAATCATGCAAATTGATTATGTGCTCAAAAATTTTTGAAAGCAATAATATGAAAATGTATTTTGGTGGCTAAATCAACAAAACAACAATCCATTATCAAAGAAATCACAAACATCATGTTATTCTTTATCATTAGCCAATCAAACTAAGAACACAAAAGCAAGAAAAGCTAAACAAAAACAAACATATTTTTGAATTTTCAAAATTCTCAAACTCAAAACAAAATATAAATATCTATATATATATATATTGAAAATTTTGATTTTCAAGAAAAACTAAAAACTACTAGAACTAATTCAATTCAAAATTAAAAACTTCAAGTGCCAGCTTTCAAATAACCATTTTTATGACCTAAGAGCCAACAAAAGCATAATGCAAAAACAAACAAAGTTTTCACCAACCATCAATCCAAAAACATATTTTCTCCTCCAAAACTTAAATGGAACGGTATCCCTAATGTTCAACGATATAAAAAGCATAAGGAGAGAGAAGGTCTATCCAGGGGTGACATGTTTCTCACCTCTATGTCATCCACTTGGTTGAATTTCTATCATATTCCTTCACCTTTAAACCATTGAGCATAATTGGCTAGCTTGTGCATGACTTTGCTCCGCATAAGTTCTTAAAACTCTCTTCAATATTACTTTGCACTTCTTAGCTTTACAAGTCTTTTTCTTTATGTTACCTATTAACAATGTGTCCAAGTATAATTTAATGCTCCTGCAATCTCCAATAAGGCAGAAGGTAACGAAAGAACTCAGTTAAGCTCCACTGGCATACAATAGATTTCACTTCCACCTAAAAATTCGTACTTTGGCTTTTTATTAAACATCTAGTGTGCACAAATTCACACTCTCCTAACAAGGAAATTAAATCTTTAATCTTTTCCCAAATCAAGAATTAAAGCAAGAAAATGATTTCACAAGGTCACAAAAGCTTCAAAATCAACAAAGAAACAATACTGAAGAAAATCCAAGTCAAATCACAACTAAGAACTCCACATCATATAAATTTTGACACCACCACCACACATCTTCAAGAATTCAACAAAGAATCAACCCACTTCTCTTCTCTATAAGAATTTAGAGCTTGGAAGAAGCACTTGCTTTAATAATTAAACTTTAATGAAGCCTTAAAACATGAATTTTTCTTGCCCTATACCTTTTCTAATAATTTGTAGTGAATTCCTTCTAACTTGTACAAACAGATATGAACACTCGAAATTCTTGAACTTAGATGATGACACTTGAATTTTTGTGAATCAAAGGCAAGATATCTTGAATTTCGGAATGAAAATGTATATTTTAGACTATATTTTGATGATCTTGAAAGTATGAACTGATTAGAGTAGAAAAGATACGATAAATGATTCGAAAACAAGAGAGATGGAGGGAAATTGGTATTACAGTGAATTTTCTGCACTTTGTAAGAAGGAATGGCATGTGCATGCCTCAAACAAGTTACACATGGTCTTATGCAAGCTGAACATGATATGTACACCCTTGGAAATAGCATGTACTAATGTGCTTTTTTGCAAGGATATAAATCGCTAAAGTAGTATGTTAAGTATCATCCCATAAAGATTGGTTATTACTAATAACTAACGTAGTCTAACTCTTAGAGTTATTAAGAAAATTCAAATAAGACATGTGTAAACTAGACTACCAACGTAAGAAATTATAATGTCAAATTAAACAAGTTCTAAACTAATTTGAAGAAGAACTAGAACTTCATATTTCATCAATGTTTCCTTACTATGAATTAGTTATTAAATTCCAATTGTAACTATCATAAGTCCACCATATTAATAATCTATTGTGCTATTTATTTCTCTCAAGCTTAAACAATCTATTGAATATTAACCAAATTACCAAATCTCTTTGTCTAAATTGATTAGTAAACAATTTTATTAAGTTCAAATTAATAAAATGGCAAAACAACAATTGTACCTCTCAATCTCAATCTCATTTAGAGTTACAAGTATGGATGAAGCACAAATCTATATTTCTTTAAATTGAAGTTATGCAATCAAATCTTTAAGATAGTTGGCCAATCTAAATGAAAGGATCAAGAATAGAATTGAAACTAAAGTTTAATAAATAGCAAATCAAAATATCATCCACTAATCACACTAGTTCCATATGACTACATCTAAACCCTAATTGATTGTTTAGATCCACATGATTGATATAAAATCAAATATGTTTATAATATACTAAAATAAATGTTCTACAATAAATCCACAAGACAAGAATACAAAGGAAAAAGGCTAGAAAGAAAATCAGAGCTTGAAATTACAATCCTCTCACATGTATGTTCTTCTTCTTTCTCCTCTTGTTATGTGCCAAACCCCTTGCTATCTTTTTCTCTCTGTGATCTCCTTCAAAAAGTTCAAAATGTCTCCAAACAATGATCCTCTTCCTTTAGCTGCCAAACACAACCTAACCTACAAAAACAATAGAATACTCATAAAGCTAACAAAACACACTCAAAAACTTGCAAATTACATAGTTTAGAAGGTTAGTTTAGTTGACATAAAATCAACTCATCATATACATGCCACCTTTGCTATCCCATGGACAAAAACATAAAGTTGTTCGTGTGAACACTCTCATGCTAAAGTGTGCATGCCACTTCTTCAATTTTCAGGTCTTATGGCATCTAAATGTGGTGTGTGTACCATTTAAGAGAGAGTGTACATGCCACCCATGCTTGTTCCCACTCATTTGCTTTAAATCCAAGGCATTTACACCACTCTTTTCACACATATGCACACCTAAAACTCCAATTTTCGCTCTTTTGATGACTTTTTTGCAATTCTTGCCTCAAACTTTGAATATCATCAATTCTTGATGTATTTCCACTTCACAAGATCTTGAATCCTCGAAGGCTTGCATTTCAATACTTCACAATTGATAAAATCAAATTATTCAAAATTAAATCAACCTCTAAGCCAATATGAACCTCTCTATAATTATTCTTTGGGGATCACCTATTGCTAAGCAAACTACACACTCTTATCAAAGAGTGGCTTTCTCTCATATAGTGTATCATATGATACAACAAAATGAGGGAGATTAATGACACCTTTAAGCTTGGCTATATGAGAAGACAACTGGCTCATATACTCAACAACATATGGCTCCAATTCATCAACTTTGTGGGCTTGAATAAATAATTCTAAAGGATTAGGAGATGTTGCAGCTTGCCACATGGGATCTTCATAAGTGTGTTCTAACTTTTCCAAAGATGGCTTGATGATGGCCTATTTCCTAAGGTTAAGATATGCCAACTTTTATCTTGCAATTCTTCTTCAAAGCCCAAGTCTTGTATCTCTTCCTTTATCAGAGAATCATTATCTAACAACTCCCAATTCACCATTTTCTTTAAATGTAGGTTCATTATAGTGGTCTTCACTAAATGCCTCAAAATTTTCATACATTTCCATCATCATTGAATTATTTTCCATGGATTTACTTAAAAGATTTGAATGCAACCCAACCTTAAATTTTATACCAGAATATGATAAACTAAGACTTGTAGTTGGGAAAGCACTTCATTTCTTCATGATTCCTCTTTATGGAGCCTACTTTCCTCCATAAATTAAGTCAAAAGAGCTTTTAGATTAGGAGAAATTTCTGGTCATTGAGGTTAAGTGTCAAACCATGTCTTTAAACTGCCATTCCAACTCCAAAGATCAAAGTATGCCATGTCCTCTAATAACCAAAATGTTTGTTCACTGGATAGATTATATCATTGGAATATCAAATATGAATTATGAATTTTATATGTGTACCACTATCCTACCATAGAATTGGATTTGACGGTTATGATATTACGTGCTCATATATATGTATATATTTACATTTATGTATTGCATCCTCTATTTTGATCACATGTTTCATTAAAATTGGATATGAGGTCCAAACGTACGATGCTTTAACATGCTAAGGATAGTAAGATGGTTTCTGTATCCTAGTGGCTTTGCGACATCCTAGGATTCTAAATATTGTAATATGACAGATTTCGTATGTGGTATGCTATACAATGGATTGGATATTTTGGATTATAGATATAATCTTTATTTATGATATTTTAGACTATGGATAAAATGTTTATTTATACTTAAGATGGTACTTATATGAAATTCAAGGTTTATTTTATTAAAAGGTTATGGTATTTACTAGTATTATTATATTTTCCTATGATATATGTGATTTACTTGGGTTTTTCAATATCATTTTCTAATAAAGGACTTTTTGAAATAGTGATCTCAAGGTCTTGAAGGAAGTGGTTTTAATTAAATATACTTATTTTCCAAATGTTTGCATTATTAACTCACTAGACATGTTTCATAGTTTTGTATTTTTAAAATTGTCCTCTAGAACTTAACTGACAAGTTATATACATCATATCCAAGTATCTTTGTTGTTAACATAGTATTCCTTTGCGAATGTATTGTTCTTCTTATTTAACTCCAATAATATTATGTAATATTTCTTTCACTGATTATGAGGTATAAATTTGAGTGAGCTCTTTTAATATTTTGCATTTGTTCATTTGCACTCCTTATAGTGCCCTGGTGAATTGACCTATATATGCAGAACCCTTTTGTTGTAGGCATTAATTCCAAAAGTATTGTAGTAGCTGTTATTGTTGAGAAATATTATAAAAGAATTTTCTTACATGTAAATTGCTTTTGGGCTAGTATCCAATTTTATAAGGAAGGTTCTGTTGGGGTTTTGGTAAAGATTTTCGTAGGGCTTTCCCAAGTGGGATCACTTTCGTAGGGCTTTCCCAAAAGTATTATATGATATACGTAGTGCTATCGAGTGGTGCACAACGTCTCGGAACCCTACTAGACAATACATAACCTATAGAAAGAACCTAACGCACAACCCTTAGTGTAATAAAAGCATCTAACAAGATCCACCTTAGAAACCCCCAAGTGGTCTCGCCTTAGAGAGTCCCACTGAGCAATTCTTATAGAAAGCCCAATGGAACCTCACTGAAAGCATGGACAACCAAACACATGCAAATAAAATAATACCCTTTATATGTATATATATTCACATAGTATGCAAATCTTCCAAATATAATCAACAACCACATCCAATCAAACTGCCAATTACTACCACACATACTAATAGAATTTACAAATTTTGATGATACAGTTGTTATGAATAAGTCTAGAGAAATTAGGATGAGACTAAAGAAATATAAAAATGAAACAAAGGAAGATAATATAATATAGTTGCTATTGGAGGTTACTAAATTTGCAGTTGATGTGTGATATAGACTATTTGTTAACTACCTAGACCTAAGGGAACAAACTAAAAACAAATAAAATGTGAGATAAAGATATTAACCTGAGTGGCATTATATGAAAAGAAAATTATAATTTATTTTTGTAAATCTTTCTTTCAAGACCTTGCATTCCACTATTTTAGAAAGTTTCTCATTTTAAAGTCATTTTACAAAATCCAACTTGTACCCCAATCGATATCATGACATTGGTACTTCAAAATCAAACCACTTAAATATTATAAATCAAACAACCGGATTTAAATATTGAGCATAAAACAATATCAATATAATTCCATAAAATAGTTATGAAAAATACCGTATTCATTACTAAACTTGTTATATGACCACATTTAGAGTTCTAAAGTGTCATAAACTACCAAAGAGGGGGAAACTACCTTACGATTCTTGGCATCCTAGAGGCGTCATACACTAGAACATCATCATCAAATCTCATGAAACACATGTGATCATAGTCGGGGATGATAATAAGTGCGCATAACTATATATCCATCAAATCCATATCCATGATAAGATAATAGTACACATACAAATATATCATATGAACAATCCCATAAATACTAACATACATATATATATATCTATATTCGTATATTGAAAACATTTCTTTGCCAAATCCACATATATGTATATATAACATAAATACAAACAATGAAATATGAATAGAATCATTTTTAAGGATTTTGAAAATTTAAAACACTTAAACATACTAAAAAATATACTATTTCCCATCCATTTTTTCAAAATCAATTATTTTCCAAATGGACTAATGTACCTAAAATTTATCTAAAAACTAAAATACTCATTAAGACCACCAATGATCACCTTTACTCCTCTACAAGGTCATCTCTAGATGCAGTATAAGGCCTATGATATCATAAATTATTGTTTAAAATTCCAAAAATTGAAACAAGGATATTGGCTCTTGCTATGTGTGTTAAAACAATTTCTACAACTTTAAAATTACCAAAATTACACACTAAAAGGTCCAATTATAACGTGAAACATTAAGATCTGGTATCCAAAATTGGGATTTTTAGTCCTAAGGTCAATTTTATGAAATTAAACATTTTAATGTACTAATAACATCTAGGAACATTTTCTCTTACACAAACCTAGGTCTATTTGTTCTTAAACCCGTATTTTATTAGCCTTGAATCGAAAATTAAGTTCAGATTTTAATGGTCACCTTAACCCCTAATCAACTTGTGATTAGAAACCTTGGTAGATGATGAAGACACCATAATAGATGATGGATGTCCTACTGATAAGTCACATTAAAACACTTTATTTCTATTAAGTGTTTTAAGTGTTCAAAGAGAACAAAGAGAATTTTTTCTCACAAATATTTTTCTGTATGAATAATATTGATACGAACCTAGGACGACCTGCTCCTAAACCCGTATTATATTAGCCCGGATCTTAATTAAGTTCAAGTTCTAATGGAATGGACCTCAACCCCTAACCAACTTGTGGTTAGAAACCTTGGTATAATGTAGACGCCACAATAGGGGATGGAAAACCTATTGATAAGTCAAGCTAAAACAACCAATTCTCTAATGGTGTTTTAGGTGTTCTCAAAGAACAAAGAGATAATTAATCTCACAAGTATTTTCTTAATCAAATCAAAGTTGTATTCATATTGAAAAATAAGCCTTTAAATAGGCTTTGAAAGAAACAAAGTAAACCCTAAAAACCCTAGGTAAAACAGGCCACACAATAAAGAGTTCTATGGTGGCCGAAATTCTCACTCCTTTCCTAATCTAATTTGGATTAATTAATTCCTTTATTTTGAATTAGGAATTAATTAATTTACAATGAAAATAATAAAATAATAAATTTCCTAAACTTATTTTTCCAGAAAATAAATAAATAAAAACTAAAAAGTAATGGTAATTTCCTAAAACAAAAAGTAGAATCAAATTAGGAAACTATAATACTAGCTTTTTGACTAAGTAGACTTGACCAATCTTTGACCAAATTGAGCTCCAAATCAGCTTCTAGATGCTTTGTAGGATGCCAAATAAACTGAATATGAAGGCCCACACGTTGCCCATGCTTGGAAAAATAAGAAAAGGCTAATACAGTAAAATACAGTAAAGCCAGCGAGCAATACAGCAAATTCGGCCAAATTGTTAAAGCTGTCCGTACAAGCCCTTTTTGATTGCATTTGAGGCTGCTTTAACTTGATTCCATTACCTCTTAGGCATATGTATTGAACCCATAAAGCATTGGAACCATTTCATGCTTCCCGGACTCCAAAAATGTACCAAAACCGTCACTCGGGTCATATCGGCTTCCACCACTTGGATGCTTAGAAAGGCTTTGTATCTTCAAGTATGGACAAGCTCTGTTGAGATTGATTACCCCCTGTATAAATACTCCCAGGTTTTCCTTAAATCTCTTAATTTGAGCTCTTGTGTTTGGCCTAGTCTACATCTGTGTCGAGTCAGCACCCCAGCGGGTTATCGGTTGAGCGGCCTCGGGCGGAATCACATCAAATATACTGAATATTATTGAGAAAATAAGTCTTTAAATAGGCTAAAGATACAAAACAAAACCCTAAAGTATTAGGTAAAAAACCAGCCACCTTAGTGGTTTCCTTAATATAGTCGAATTCCACCTCCTTTTCTATTCTAATTTGAATTAATTAATTTATTTATTTTGAATTAGGAATTAATTAATTTATAATCAAAATAATAAAATTCTACCTTTTATAAAGTAATTTTTCCAGCGATAAATAATTAAAAACCAATATAAAGACTATTTCCTAAAACAAAAGACCAATGTTCAAATTAGGAAACTAGTTGATTAGTTTGCCAACTAAGCTATCTTTATCCAATCACCAGCTAGTTTAGGCTCCAAAATAGCTCAAATATGACATGTAGGATGCCAAATAGGATTAATATTGATTCTCATACGCTTTCCTTGATTGGAATAAGACAAACTTGCTTAATCAACAAAAGAAGTCAAAGTCAGCACCAAAGTGATGATTTTCGGCCAACATGAAACTTCATGCACAAATGTTGGATTTGAATGCCTTTTCTTCTGTCTTACCATGATTTCATGGCCCCTTGGAGTGCTCAATCATGTTCATAAACCAACAAATTCATTCATTACTTTCCAGAGTACATAGAAGCACCAAAACAGATTGCTGGGTCCATTTATGCTTTCATAGCTCAAAATGCCTTGCACAAAAGCAACACTCCTATAAGCACCACCTTATTCCTTCCACCTTACTACAATTTGATTCCATAATTTCCAGCACTTCAAATAATAAACAGGGAATAAGTGCAATATCAATTAAATAAATCTAGTACAGTATACAAAGCATCGCTTTACCTATAATAAAACATATAATTTCTTACAACACAAGATTGGAAATTTACAAGATGAAAGGAAGGGAAAGAAAAGCTTTTTGGAGCACAGTAATGAATGAAGACATCGAACTTGCCCCGAACGATCAATGTCCATTAACTTGGGTCTAGAGGAACGAATTTAAAAACATGAGATGCTAATTATCTCAGTGAATGACCCTATCTACCACAATAATAATAGTAGTCATATAATAATATAATAAAATTGACTACTTAAGAAATAGATAATTAATAAATATTAGGAAATAGCATTTTTCTCAAAATCCTTACGATTCACTCAGTTGGAAATGTTTTCCTTTTTAAAAACATTTCACAAAATCCAACATTTATATACCCCACAACTATAGGAAGTTAATAATAAATAAATTACAAATGATTTAAATCTTACAATATAACATTGAGGATGAATTTAACAACAAATAATTGAATCTATAATAAAATATCAAGAAATGAAATAAGGTCACAAATAAATGGTAGAATTCATACTAGAAGAAATTAGCACAAACCAAACTAACCAAACAACTTTAACTCAATATTTAAATATAATTTATTAATTATCTATTTATTAAGTAGTCAATTTTATTATATTATTATATGACTACTATAATTATTGTGGTAGATAGGGTCATTCACTGAGATGATTAGCATCTCGTGTTTTTAAATTCGTTCCTCTAGACCCAGGTTAATAGACATTGATCGTTCGAGGTGAGTTCGACGTCTTCGTTCATTGCTGCACTCCAAGAAGCTTTTCTTTCCCTTCCTTTCATCTTGTAAATTTCCTATCTTATGTTGTAATAAACTCTATTTTTAATTGTAGGTAATGCGATGCTTTGTATAATGTACTTGATTTATTCAGTTGATATTGCACTTATTCCCTGTTTGTTATTTAAAGTGCTGGAAATTGTGGAATCAAATTGTAGTAAAGTGGGAGGAATAAGGTGGTGCTTATAGGAGTGTTTTTTTTTTTTTTTTTTTTTTTTTGGTGCGAAGCATTTTAATGTAAGTCCAACCCTTAGAAGAGATTCTACTGGATTTTTCATTGAACGATTTGATAGGGTTTTCCTGGGATCAGGGCTTATCTAGGGTTCCGATAGGGATCTTGGACGGGTCCTGACAGTTGGTATCAGATCTCTAGGATCTTGTATTCCTAAGGGACTATGCATTATTGTGCGTTCTATCCGTGTCTATTCTCCTATTTCTACCATCTTGAAGCGTTATTCCTTTGTCTCGAAGAGGATTCATTGTCGAGTTGAAATAACTCTAATCTCTGTAAGGTGTCAATTAGAAATCTCACTCCTATAAGAGAATTCCTTTGGCCTAGTTAGATGTTCAAAGGTTATAAGAGAATTCCTTTGGCCTAGTTAGATGTTCAAAGGTTATCTCTTCTCTATCGAGGATCAAGTGGTGGAAGTAGATCTTATTCTATTGGACCTTTTTGGGCTTAAAGTAATCCCAGATATGGATTGGTCAGCTATGAATCATACCTTTGCGGATTGCTAACATAAAGAAGTAAGGTTTATGCGGTTTGGCCTACCTGAAGTGGTATATATCATGGTGAAGTTGGAAGGCCTTTGTCGATAATGATTTCTGCCCTCACTGCCAAGAAGTTAGTGAAGAAGGGTTATCAAGGGGTCTCTAACCCATGTAATTGACACCCGAATAAATGGTAAAAAGCTGGAAGACGTGCTTGTAGTGAGAAACCGTTCGGATGTATTTCCTAACAAGTTACCTAGGTTACCTCCAGAAAAAGGAGATCGACTTTGCCATCAAATTTTTTTTGGACACCAACCTGTTTTGTTACTACCGTACCGTATGGCTCTAGAAGAATTAAGGGAGTTAAAGGCTCAACTGCAAGATTTAGTAGATAACGGGTTTATTAGAGCAAGCCTATCACCCTGAGGAGCACCTGTGTTGTTTATGGAGAAGAAGGATGGTAATCTAAGGTTGTGCATCGACTACCGACAACTTGACAAGGTGTTTTCTTAGATTGACCTAAGGTCTTAGTATCACCAATTGAGAATCTAAGAATCAAACATTCCTAAGATTGAATTTCACATCGACTTCTGCTTTCTAACCTTTTTTAAGACTAAGAGGCTAGAGTTTGAGATACTCACTCTAACATAGTTTCTCAATAAGAGCAGAAATCCAGAAAGCTATCAGAGTTTTACCCTAACTTGGTTGTCGATGTGGTTAATAAGAAAAAAAGGATTCTTTGCACCTAATTAGATGTTCAAGTGCAGTCATTTTCATTTCATGGAAGCTAAGATCTTGAAATTTTATTTTCTTGGAAGTTTATGATCTTGATGAATTTGGTTAAAGGAAAGATGTTTGTCAAGGTTAAGAAAATTGGATAATCAATGAGGAACAAGGATTTTATAATTATAAGTACCAGGAATGTAATTAGAGGCAACAAGACTAATCTCAATCTTAACTTAGTGACATTGGTATTTGGTTTGGGAAAATTGGGGTTAAGTTCTAACCTTGCCTTTTGAATTGATGGATGGAGTTACTCAAGGATTAAGATTGCACTATCGACCACCATCCGAGCAAGACAACTATGGTGGCTAATGCACTAAGTAGGAAGTCTACAGGCTCATTGGCTTATATGCAGACAAGACAACTTCCATTGATGGTTAAGTGTGAGAGTTGGGTGTTGATTTAAGGGTGCATGCATCATGAGCACTTTTTACTTGCTTCCGACTACGACCAATACTTATAGATCGTGTTCTCGAGGCCCAACTCAATGACCCTTATTTGATAAGCATGAGAAGGAAAGTTGAATAAGAGGGGAAGTCAGACTTTGCTATTAGAGGTGATGGAGCATTGGCGATTGATTTTAGACTCTGTGTTCCAACAAATGAAAAGTTAAAAAGGCAAATATCTAAAAAAGCCCGTAGTTATGTTTATGCTGTGGATTATGGTAGTACCAAGATGTACCATGTTTTGGAAGAGTGTTATTGGTGTTCAGGCATGAAAAGAGAAGTTGCTGAATATGTATCCAAGTGTTTCATTTGCCAGCAAGTGAAGGCAGAGAGACAAAAACATTCTGGACTTCTATAGCCCTTACCGATCCTAGTATGGAGATAGGAGAACGTTAAAATGGATTTTTATATTCAAGCTTCCTCCCATAGTTCAGGGACATGATGGTATTTTGGTGATAGTGGATCGACTCACCAAATCTACACATTTCGTAATTATTCGAAAAAGTATTTCCCTTCATAAGTTAGCGAGACTCGTTAAGAATTATATAGTGAGGTTGTATGAGGTATCAGTCTCGATTGCAATTGACAGAAAATCTATGTTTTACTTCGAGGTTTTGGAGGGGATTAATTAATGAAATAGGCATTAAATTGAATTTGAGTACTGCTTCTCACCACAGATTGATGGACTCTGAAAGGACTAGTTAGACCTTATAGGACATATTGAGGTCATGTGCTTTATAGTTCAAGGAAACTCAATATTATGTGTACTAGGTTAAAAGCAGCTCAGGGCAGGTAAAGAGCTATGCGGATGTGTATAGAAAGGATATTGAGTTCAAAGTTGGTGATCATGTAATTCTTGGAGTTGCCTCCATGAAAGGGAATAGTATGCTCTGGCCGACAAGGAAAGTTAAGTCCTCATTACATAGGTCTCTACGAGATTATCGAAAGAATTGGCCTTGACAAAAGTAAATATTCATATATGCATAAAATAAGTATTAAATATCAAACCACATATATAAAATATTCAAGCCATATATCTATTATACTAATGTACCCAAAATTTATTTAAAAAATAAACCACTCATAGATGTTATCAATGATCATTTCAACACCTCCGTAGAGTCGCCTCCACGCATAATATGGTCGCTTATAATATAATAAAATATTTTTTAGATTAAAAATTAAATGAAACACTTTGATGTGTATCAAAAGTCTTACATAACTTCTACAACTCTAAGATTATATAAATTAGATATTGAAGGATCCAATTATACTCAAACTCTTAGGATTTTGTATCCAAAATTGGGGTTTTCACTCATGGACCAATTCCTAATAACATCTAGAAACACAATTCTAACATCAATTTGGTCATATATTGACCAAACACAGCTTAATTTTACACAATATTTAATTCATTGACCTAAATATGGAATTACACTAAAATGTTGTCCAAAATTAATAAATAATATACCAATGAAAACCCATTAGGATCACATTGATATACTATCTTGGTTCAAAAATGTCATAAGTAGCCAAAAATCTCCTCGAAGTTTTAGCCAAACTTTATGTTGATTGATCTTTTCAACTATGCGGAATTTCAACAAATGGAGGCTGGGAATGAATTTAGAAAGTCCAAAACTAAGATTTATGCTCTTTTCAATTAGGGTTAAGTAATTAGCTAGTTGCCAAATATTTAATATAGAATTTTACTTTGTTTTTGAGATATAGTTAATTTCAAGTTCTGCATATGTTAGTTCAGAAATTGGATCATATCAAGCTATATTCCTTTTTCTTTTCCTTTTTTTTTTTTTTTGTCTCAAATGGAGCATCATGTTAGCTTTAAGCACTCAATAAAATGTTTCACGTTTGGAAATAACCTTATGCTTTTCAAATAGATATTACATTGGCATGATGGTAATGGTGACATGGGTGATGATGTTAATACATGATGGTTACATGAACCAACAAGTGAGCTCAGTATTCATTCATATATTAACATGAATGAATAAATTAAATTGATAGTATCTTACATCAAAAAGCAAATAATTCTTCATACACTTGTCATGTAAATTAAATTAATAAGTTCAGTGGCTAAGCAAAATAACAAGACACTCTAGTTAATCAACTAAGGCTAAGCTTTATATCACCAAGCCCTAAAATTTACATATGCAAGAATCTGCTCAGTTGCATCGAATACTAAAACCTTTTTATTTTTATTTTTTAATTCTCCTTAAGAAATTACATAATGGAAATTAATTTAGTATTGTAAAAAAGTTTGCTTGGCGGCTTATAAATAATTAATTAAATTATGAAACATATGAAACATGTCGGTGTTCGAGACAGACTTTCCAGTGGAATCAAAGAAAGGAAAATATTTCGAGTGCTTCCAAAAGCACTGCTTTTTTTTTTTTTTCTCCCTCACAAACAGTCGGGTTCACTATGCCAAAATAGTAAACTAACAACACTAATTACGCAACGCTATACAAAAAATGTATTTGGGAAAAGAAAGCCACGACGCTGAAAATAAAGTGTCAGCTAAACTGCTAAAATTATAAGATGCTTCATAATACATGTGTCACTAAATAACAACAATAAGCAATACTTTTGTTTGTTCGCCGTTTGTTCTATGAATAAAAATATTAAACGACGCTTTTATAAACAAAGCATCAGTAAAAATAATTGACATAGGGTGATGCTTTGGTGATGAAAGCATCAGCTATTATAATTTTATTTCATAATTTATACTAATTTTATTTATTTTTAGCAGTGTGAAGAAGAATAACTATATTAAAGAAGCATATAATTTTTTTTTTTTACTTTATTTATGAATAAAAAGTGTTAGGCAACACTTTTGTAAATAAAAACGTCGGCTTTTGCATATAATTTTGATATCAATATATTTTATGTTTTATTTATACTGAATATATTAATTAGCAACACAAAGAAAAAATAATTAATCTACTTAATAAATTTAATTTATTTGTTTTAAAATTTTAAATTAATTATTTTTAATTTATTAAAAGTAAAATAGTATAATTATTTTAAATTTAAAAAAGAATAGGTGATGCTTTTAAGACAAAAAGCGTCCCCTATGTGTCTTGTTAATTTTTTTGCAATTACAATTAATTTTAAATTTATAATTTTAACTTAATTATTGCAATTTTTTTTGCAATTGTAACTTAATTATTTGTTAAATTAATAGAACTTGAATTCTTTTTTTCTTTTTTTAATTTCAAGGTATTAGGCAGCACTTTTACAATCAAAAGTGTCACCTATGTACCTTAGTTTTAAAAATTTTATTTAATGTTATGTTTTATTCATATGTATATATATATATAGATAAATTGGAAAATAAGTGGTCAATGAATTAGCATGGTACATACGATACAGAAATTAGAACTTGAGATATCTGTGGATACCTAAATTGTAAAAGCCTTAAGAGAGTAGTTTGTCCACTAGGCAGTACTACTGCGGTCACTTTGTTATCTATTTCGCAGATCAAAAGAATTTTATATTGATTCAATTGCTGCGCTTAAAAGGCTAAATATAATGTGTGAAGATCTTGGTAATACGGTTTTATATACTAATTAGCAATATGATGAAAAAATTGAAAAAGATTTTTTTTTTATTTGAAAGATAATAGGTGATGCTTTTTATGGAAAAAGCATTACCTATTTTTATTTTGTAATTTTAGTTATTGTTATGTTTGTAATTTTAATTTAATTGTTACAATTGTTTTTGCAATTGTAACTTAATTATTTGTTAAATTAATAGAACTTGAAAAAAAAATTATTTCAAGGGACTAGACAATGCTTTTATCATCAAAAGCATCGTTTATGTATCTTATTTTTAAAAATTTTGTTTAATGTTATGTCTTATTCATATGTATATAAATATATATATAAAAATTGGGGAATAAATGATTAGTGAATTAGTATGGTACATACGATATAGAAATTAGGGCTTGAAATATCTATATATACCTGGCTTGTGATAACTAAGTTAAGAATTACTCTTTAACAACATATCGTATAAATTAATGATATATCAATTATTTGTCCTTGTAAAAATAATTTTTTAAATAAAAATTATATTTATAGAGATTTCTTCTTAATAATTGTGTTATTAACGACATAAAAAATTATTTAAAAAACTATTTTATGTTCAAAAAGTTTTATGTGATGCTTTTTTAAAAAAACATTGCATCTTATCCTACATTTAATGATGCTTTATAAAAAAAACAATGCCTATTCTAACATTTAACGACTCTTTAGAAAAAGAGTCGCCTATTTTGAGATTTAGTGATATGGCTTTAACATTAACAATGCTATGAAAAAAAGTCGTCTATTTTGACATTTAGAAGAATTGCCACTTATTTTCATATCTAGCAACACTATTATCAAAAAAACATAGTCTTTGCATGGTCTCTTGTTTTGTTTTTTTTAATTTTGTCAAATTATAATTGTTTAATATCTAGATTCATGCAAAATAATTAATATACAACAAAATTCAAGTAATTATTTGCATAACAAATTAATATTTCAAATAAATTAAATATTAACTCGTATAATAATTTTATTTTTTTTAAAATAATAATTTAATAGATAGTTAATACATAGTTAATAGACAGTCAATAAAAATATGATAAATTTAATTATATTGAAAATTTTGATAGATAGTTAATAAAAATATGGATCAAATATACTAAAATATTAATTAGCAATATGAAATAAAATAATTAATTTATTCATTTAATTATTTATGCTTCAATTTGAAATTAATTATTTTTTAAATTAATAAAAATTTAAAAAAATTAATTATTTTATAATTTAAAAGTATCAAATTATATCTAAAGCGTCGCTTTTAATATCTAAAGCGTCGCTTATTTTCTTAAGTTTTCAAATTTTAATTAATTTTATATTTTATTCACATATATATAAATATTAAATATATTAATTAGTAATACGAAGTAAAATAATTAATCTATTCATTTAACATATTTGTGTTTCAATTTTAAATTTATTATTTTTTTAAAATTAATAAAAATTTGACAAAAATATTTTTTGTAATTTAAATTGATTAAGAGATGCTTTTAACATCAAAAGTGTCGCTTATTATTTTAATTTTTGAAATTTTCATTAATTTTATGTTTCATTCATATGTATATAAATATTAAATATATTAATTAGTAGCAAACATTTAAAAAATTAAAAATATCTTGGAAAATTCACTGATATATCCATTTTTTTGCAAGGTTAGAACAAAACTAAAGTTCCAAATGAAAATGACTAAAATTTCCATAAAATTCGTCGAAATTTTTGATATTTCTTTTTAATTTCTATGGAAATTTCCATCAAAATATCCACATAAAATCCTTAACATTTTGATTAAAAAATATATAATTTCCACGAAAATTTTTGAAAATTTCATAAAATTTCCACCAAAATTTTTAAAATATCGATGAATTTTTTTAAATTATTTTGAATTTGTTTTTAAAAATTCATAAATATTATTGATATTTAATAAAAAAAATTATCAAATTAACTTCATTGATAGTTTTTTACCCTTTAATTGCCTTTTAAATATTTAATGCTATCGGAAAATACTATATACATAAAGAGAAATCTATAATTGAAATGTCACAACAAGAAGAAGATTTGATTTTTATGAATTTTGGATCAATGAGGATTGGAAGTCATTTTCATAGCTCTTATTCAATGGATATTTATGAAATATTATCAAGTAGCAACTCATGGTACCATTTCAAACTCAACCATCAGAGAGTAGTAGTTATGCATATAGTCAACTAATAATGTAAGATCCATATTGTTGATATATTAACAATTATATACAAAATTATTAAAGAGATACATCTTTTCCAAATTACTTCTCACATTTCACATCTCAAAATCAAAATGAGGAAGAAACCGATGATTTTTAACCATCCATAAATTCTATGTGGTATTAAGATGACATTTATGAAATACAATGTAATTGTAATAATTGTTTTATATAGTTTAGTTAATAAATGATTTTATCAAATATGTATTTTTTGGCATATTTTTATTATTAATAATTTATTTATGGTCATTAATACTTATTAAAAATCAGTTGATTAAGAACAATATAATATCTATTTAATATTTTAGCAAGTTTTACAATCAATTTGATAATTAATGCATTAAATAAACTAACTTTAAAGTTTCAATAAAAATTTCCATCATTTTTTATAAATTTTTATCAATATTCTATACTTTCCGATATTTCCATCGATACCAAAATTTTAATCCCTGTTTAGAAGTATGAAGCAAAATAGTTAATTTTTTCATTTAATTTATGTGTTTCAATTTTAAATTAATTATTTTTAAAATTATTAAATGTTTGACAAAATTAATTTTTTTTTATAATTCAAAAGGATTAGGCGATGCTTTTAACTTCAAAAGCATCGCATGCTATCTTTAATTTTTTGTATTTCAATTAATTTTATGTTTTATTCATATGTATATAAATATTAAATATATTAATTAGTAATATGAAGTAAAATAATTAATCTATTTATTTAATTTATTTGTGATTCAATTTGGATTAATTATTTTTTAAATTATTAGAAGTTTAACAACATTAATTTTTTTTATAACTTGGATTAGACGATGCTTTTACCATAAAAAGCGTCGCCTGTTGTCTTAGTTTTTGATATTTTAATTAATTTTATATTTTATTCATATATTTATAAATATTAATACATAATTAATAAAAATATGATAAATTCAATTATTTTGAAAATGTTTGGGCCAAGCTTTTCATGATAAAAAGCATTGCTTATTTGTTTGAATTTTTTCATTTAATTTTTTTATCTATTAAATGTCCCATTTAAAATATGAATCAAATAAACAAAAGTATTATAAATAAGTAGCAATATACAAGAAAATGAATAAAATCTTAAGCAAATTAATTTTTCTTTCAAATTTTAAAATCATTTGTATTTGCCCCCAATTTTTTCAAATCTTAGTGTTTGACATTTTAAAATCATCATTAATATTTTGAAAAAAATATTGGATATGTTTTTCAATCCCCATCTTTTCACCAAGTATAAGGACTAAAATATCTAAGCTTTGTCGTGCTTTAAGAAGAGTTGAACAACTAAGTTATCTGGGTTTTGTGGGTTTTTTTTTTTTCTTTTTCCTTTGTCATCATCAACGAGCACATATTCACTGGTTTTTCTTCCATTTTGAACAACGCTAGTCTTGGGTTCATCGGTGTGTTTCCTTATTCGGCCTTTTTTTTTTTTTTGATTCCTTTGCTAGGTTGTTGTCACTACTGGATTTCTTGGTGTATTTGTTGCTAGGTTGCTATATTGCTGTGTTGTACGGGTTTTAGGTGGAAAAAACTTGGATCGTGAGTTTTTCTTAAAATTTAACTGGTGGTTTTCCTAATCTAGCTTGGGTTGATATTTTGTTTGCGATTTTGCTTAGGATTGTGGTTTTTGTCGCAATTTTACTTAGGATTCAGATTTTGTTATTAATTTTGCATCAGTTGGGGTTTTCATTTTGATTTTGATCACTTGTTGTACAGTGGATTGGGTTAACATGGCGTCGAAGTTTGCTCAATTGGGTGACCGGCTTGGCCTCAAATTGTGTTTGAGTTTGGTTACCGAGAGTGTGTTGGATTTTGCATCGTCGGAAAAGGTATGTTTAATTTTATTTTTTTTTGTTGATAATATGA
This sequence comes from Ziziphus jujuba, assembly GCF_031755915.1. Taxonomy (NCBI): domain Eukaryota; kingdom Viridiplantae; phylum Streptophyta; class Magnoliopsida; order Rosales; family Rhamnaceae; genus Ziziphus; species Ziziphus jujuba. Next base: position 20,860,615 of record NC_083379.1, on the reverse strand, counting down.
AATTGAATTACTATATGAGTTTGATTTTTATATTTAAAATGAGCATTATTAGTTGTTAATTTATATACTTGTTATCTTACACATGTACTTTTTATCTAATATTATATTTAAATTAATATGTGCAAATTTAAACTCCTATGCTAAATGCATAATAATAGGTGATGCTTTTTGAAAAAGCATCACTACATGTATACCAATAGCCGGTGCTTTTCAAAAAAGCATCGGTTGTTTCTTTTTTTTTTTTTTATTTTGAATGGTTCTTTTAATTTTTTAAAATTAGGATTGTTTAATAGCTAGTTTCATGCAAAATAATTAATAGACAACAAAATTTAAATAAATATTTGCATAACAAAATAATATTTCAAATAAATTAAATATTAACTCATATAATAATTTTACTATTTTATCAATTATTTTATATAGTTATGTACAAACAAAACAATTAAACTATTATAGTCATTGAGATGGAATGTTTGAGATCATAATCAATGTTCATTCAGCTATAAACTGGTTGATATTATCTTGTGATCAAGTTATATCGTCATACTGTACATGAAAAAATTATGATAAAAAATTATTAAAACATGCTTTTTTGGAAAGATATCGTCTATTGCTATACATTTACCGGTGCTTTTTAAAAAAAGTGTCGACTATTTATATATATTTAACAACACTTTTTTGAAAAAGCATAAGCTATTAATATATATTTAGTGATGCTTTTTTGAAAAAACGTCAGCTATTTATGTACATTTAGCAATGCTTTTTAAAAAAAAAACATCAACTATTGCTATACATTTAGAGGCACTTACACAGCTTCGGTTTTTTTAATAATTTTAGCAACACGATATTAGGCGACACTTTGTTAAGCGGCACACTTTTATTTCAAATAATGTATTAATTGCATCGCTTGTCATTGGTTTTTTTGTAGTGGTTCCATACATGTGTCATCTCCATGTGGATTCTTACCAGCTTGTAAGAAAAGGGAGAGCATTGAAAATTACCTCCAAAGAGAGAGTAATTAAAGCATTGAAGCAAAAACACATATAAAACACGAAACACCTAAAAGTCTAGACCAATGTGTATGCCTAATATCTGATAATATATTATCTGATATCTTTATCAAGCATATATTATATGATATTAAACACATATATTATGGTACATATTTAATATGCACTATAATAGATTTTTATAGAAATGATCGTCAATCTCATTTTAGTTTTAATATGTGGATTTTCATTGTTACAAATTACAGACTATGTTGCAAGTTCTTTTTTTTTTTTTTTTTTTTTTTTTTTTTGGGTGTCAGGACGACATTGCAAGATTGAAAATTATGAAGCTTACCATGAATACTTTGACAAAACAAAAACAATAGAAATAAATAAAAGACTTATTATGAATATTCTCTAATGAATGCTTTCTGATTTATTTAAATAATTAAAATAGAAAAGAATGCTTATGCCAAGTGTATTAATCATTTGATGTCTTGATGATTGTTATTTTAAATTTCCCTTCTGACAATTTGAATGGAATATATTAATCTTTTAACACTTGTGACATCATAAATATCAATATACTATATACATATATAATAGTTTCTAGATTATACAGGGAATCATAGTTCTTTCTCTCTATATATAAGAAGTGTTATGGATAACAATTTAGCAATTAATTAAGATGCAAAAAAATTAGTTTAAGAAAATAACAACTAGTATTTGCTATTCGCTTTGTTACTGTGTCTCATTATAATTTAAGACATTTATTTAGGAAATTTTTTTCGCTAAGTCATTATAATTTAGGAGATTATTCTTAGAAGACTAAAAATATATATGTGTTTATATATACTTACAAATAAAACTCAAATTAGATTTTTAATATCAAAATTAAAATCAACATTTTCTTTTTCAATTTTTAGATTGCATCAAATATTAAAATTTAAAATTATATATGTTATATTAATTTAATTTATTTTAATGTAATCCAACAGCTAATAAAATAAAACCTCGTGTTACGACCATCAAGCCCTATATTTGTGTGTGTGTGTATATATATATATATATATATGGTAGTGAAAAAAATTCAGCAATAGTTAGGCCTATGATTGGCAGATGCAACACTTTGCCAAATGGGTGATTGCATGTTGGCTGTAGATACTAACAATTAGCTAATAGCTAGACTATATTCATCTTCACCTTAGTTATATTATTCTTTTATATATAAATTGATAACAACGACATCAGGAGTCAATGGAACTGAAGACGTGGTCATGACAAATTTTATTTTCTTTTCGAAAACAATATACCTAATAAAGTGTTTTTATTAAATAATGTAGCTAATTTTTAGCGGGTGTATTTAATTTAAAGTTTAATAAAATTAAAATAAAATATAGATTTTAAAGAATTTGATAAATTATTATGAAATTTCATAAATTTTATAAAGAATTTATAAAAACCCAAAAAAATCAATGGGATTAAGGCTAAATTTCATATTGATCATTTTCTTCATAATTTTACTTTTATAACTCTTTCAAATCTATTAAAATTTTCCATTTTTAAAATCTTTTAAAATTAATAACTTTTTGAATACCTCTAGATTTTAAAACAATTTTACAAAGTTTTAATTGAATAAATTTGAATTTTAATGGATTTTTTGTAAATCCATTAAAATCTGAATTGAATATCATTAAATTTGTACAGAATTTTTTAAAATCTAAATTGAATACCTCTAAACTTTTAAACAATTTTAAATCTTTCAAACTCTAAATTGAATATACCCTTTTAGTATTTGATCAACTTCATCTCCTTAAGGACAACTAATAGTGCCCTTTTTTTTTTTTGGGGATAAATACGATTAATTGTACCCCATAAACAAAAAAAAAAATTTAAAAAAACAAAAAAAAAAACCAACATTTATGTAGAGAATATATTGATTTTAGTATGAAGCCAATTTTTAAAAAGATTGTGGAAAAAGAAAATTATAAAAAATATTTATACAGTCCAGTCCGGCTACCATTAAGATATAGTGATGATAGAATTTTTGTATATATATATATATATATACACACACACACACACACAAAATAAAACCTTGATAAATCAATGTTTGATAAATAAACAATTTTCCTAAATAAATAAAAGTATTCTATCCCAACTTAGATTGGCATATTAAATGAATATTTTGTTAAGTGCATAAGCTAATAATTTTTTAAAAAATCTTTTAGTCCCCATTGAATATATTAACCAGTAATTGATTAAACTGGCAAAAAATAAATAATATGTATAAAAATTTATCACACATAATAAAAAAATTTTACTTAAATAGTTTTTTTTTTTTTTTCAATTTAGCTTCTTATTTTTTCCTTAAATATGCATATAAATTTATCACACATAATAAGAAAATTTTACTTAATAGTTTTTTTTTTTTTTAATTTAGCTTCTTATTTTTTCCTTAAATATGCATATAAATTTTTTTGCTTTTTCCAATATGTAAAAGAAAAGAAAATAAGATTTGAAATAATTAGCCTTTGCATTTATCAATCAGATTCTTTGCACTAGTAAATTTCTGTGTAAGATGAAATTCCCTATGTTGACTACTTTTTCTTTATTTGTTGATTAAGTGGTGATCAATCCCATGATTGTAAATTTAATCAAGCTTGATTGATTTTTCCTTTTGTTAACAGATATTATATAGTTAGTAAGACTACTTCACAAAAATAGAGTAAAAGTTTTTTTAATTAATAAATGAATAATTTATTGATAAATTAATAACCCCTAATAATTTTTTTAGTTTTGTGGATATTCATTTGTAAGGTTATACTGTGTGTACGTGATTAAGGCCTAGATAGGAATGCAAGTCAATCAATTTTGTTATGTTCATAAAGGGAAGAAAATGGACAGTGCAAACCGCGTAAACCCCACATGTCTTATATTTTTATGTTATTTTCAAAGGGAATTTGATCACTACGTAGGGTTAGTGTATGTGAGCATCGAGAACCACAAGAAAATCTTTTAGACAATGATTTCGATTTTTGATGATTTTTTTGAGTGGGAATTTTTTGTTTTACAGAGGAAAGGAAATTAAAGGAACATATTGGACAAAAAGAAAGTAATCAAAAGGCAGTGGAAATGCTTCAATTTGGCAACACGTGTTAGATTCTTTAAGGGTCCAATCAAACATGAAAATTTTGACAAATATTCGCTATAAGTTGATAATCCTGCATTGTTTTTTATGTTGTAGACCTTCATGCCGCTGTGATGAGTTGAAAACAAATTGCAGAATCTCTTTAATTAGTTTATATGGAAAGTAAACTGCAAATATTAATGTTTTCATTTTGAATCAATGGAGGTTTGAACTCTGAATGGTAACTGGCCAGAGTTGAAGACATTGAAATATATAGTACTTGGGTCGTATATTATGCTCTCACTTTTCGAGATGATATTATCCTAAACAACAAAAATAATATAAAGCCTCCTCACTTAGTAGGGTTTATGTTTTTTATTTTTTTATTTTTTAAAAATCGTTGGATCAATCATATAATTGATAAATGACTACTACAGTGATAGGACCAGCTTCGGAAACCCTCCTAAGATTTTTCAGGTGGTCCCGCCTAGTGAAATTTTATTGGACAATCCATAGAGGATATCCAATGAAATCTCACTTTAAAACGTGGACAACGAATACATGCATTACTAATAATACCTCAAACATGGACAATGAACACATGAATTACTAATAATACCTCAATATATAAATATAAATAAATCCACAACAGCACAAAGTCCACAATCGGCCTATTGTTCCACAGGCCATAACTATATACATAAGTAATATGGTCTCTACTGAATCCAATATTTAGATCAAAGCATTCTAAAAGTGTTAACAAAGTTTAGAAGTACAATAGGTAATAAATGAGCCCAAAAAGATAAGGATAAAATTAAGAAAGGATAAATATTGCTGCTATCATAGAATAAATAAAGTAATGAGCAGTGCGCGAGGTAGACTGCTACTAATTGCTTGGACCTAGTGGAAGGAATTTAAAATAAATAAAACGTAAGATAAAGAAATCTCAGTGAATGGTATAGTATAATACAAAAATAATAATTTATTTTCGTAAAATTTTCTCTCAAAACCTCTCGTTCCACTCGTTTGAAAAGTTCTCCGTTTTAAAATCATTTCATAAAACCCAAACTTGAACTCCAATTCAATCTCATAAAAATCGATACTCAAAGGTACAAAATGAATGATCAATATAATATTACGAAATACCTTAATCAAGATATAAATATTGAGTATAAAATCTTATAAACACAATTTCACAAAATAAATATGAAAGTGCAGTAATAACCACAATATTTGAAAACCAACAATATACTTAAATATATACAATGTACCATACGATATATCAATCTGTAAACTGTGGGATATACCCACCTCACGATCCTCAATATACGAAATGTGTCGTGGAAATAAACAACCATCGGGACATCTCAACCTCACAGCCCGTGGCAATAATAAACCGTTGGGTGAAACCAACCTCACGGCACCGTGGCAATAATAAACCGTTCGATAAATCCGACCTCACAGTCCGTGGCAATAATAAACCGTTGGAATGAACCCAATCTCATGATACCATGGTAATAATAAACCGTCAGATAAACCTGACCTCACAGTCCATAGACCATCGGGACGTCCCAACCTCACAGCACGTGGCAATAATAAACAGTTGGGTGAAACCAACCTCACGACACCGTGGCAATAATAAACCATTGGATAAACCCGACCTCACAGTCCGTGGTAATAATAAACCGTCGAAATGAACCCAACCTCACAATATCGTGGTAAACTGCACGCACTATAATATAATACTGAATCGAGACACTGGTACTATATAGTACATTAATTAAAAATAACCAATACAGTATCCTTAAAATAATCTTGTAAGATCATATATACTTTTCCTAACAATATTGTATCATAAATCATAATTTAATATTTAAATTCAACCACTTATTTAAATATTTCAAAATTTTCAAAATATCATTTCAGGCTAAAACCAGAAATATATACCACGGTGAAATATATTCACCATAAATCAATTTAAGCATATAAAATTATAAAATATCTGAACATGCCTAAAATTATAAAACTTTCAATCTGCTTTCTTAAATCAGTTATTTTCCAAAATGATTTAAATCTCAATTCCATTCCAAGATATTTGAATACCACAAGTCCATTTATAAACTCATTAGAATTCAAAGCCATGTAAAATATTATCAAATGTCACATAAAATGATAACTCGTATGTGTAAAATCAAATATTTATATATGCATAAACCAAACATTTCAAACAAATTGTATATACATAAAATATTTGAACCACATATATATTATACTATATACCCAAAATATTTTAAAATGATATAACCACTCACAGCACTGTAGATGCTCACTTTTGCTCCTCTGCAGGATCGCCTACAAGCTCAACTCGAGTGCCTGTAATATAATAAAATATTTCTCAGCTCCAATAACTAAACCCAGGACACTTATGTGATCCAAATGTCTTAAAATGATTTATACTACTATAAATTACATAAATTGGATACCGAACAGTCCAATTATACTGCGTACCCTTAGCACCCAATACCGAAAATTTGGGCTTTTCACTCGAAAGCTAATCTTTTGAAATTGCACCTTCTAATGGGTCCTAATAATATCTAATTTTATCAATCCAACTCCAATTTTGATTAATTTGATCAATTTTATTCAAACACAGTCCCAATTTATCCAGTATTTAACTAATTAACCTAAAAACGGAAAAATTATCAAACGAAGTCCAAAATTCACAAACTTTATATATATGGGAAGCCTAAGAGACAAAGAACCCAATGGTATGCTCACCTAGGTCCAAGAGTTACTCTGGTGGTCGAAAAACTTGGTTGAAACTTTGATCGAATTTCTCATTGTTGTATCTCTTAAACGGTGAAGAATCTGGGCAAAAGAAGCAAGGAAATGAGTTCAAAGGGTTCAAAAATAGTAGGATAGGTGTATGGGTTGGCCTAGAATGGCAAAAAACACAAAAATTCGGTGATCCACCTCACTGGCCGCCACGAGCTTCGCTGGCCAGATCTGGGCGCATCCAGCTACCGTTCACCGTGAAATTTCATGGCTGAGCTCACTGCCATGTGGGCTTTCTCCTAGGTCGGCACTTGTAGATGATGGGTGGCCGAAATGGGCAAAAATGGCGGTTCGACGGTAAACATATTCAAAATGACCCAATTCGAACCCACGGGATTGGAGAGGAATTTCTAGGGGCTTGGTGGAACAAAATGGGTATTTTGGATTTGTCTTGTATTTGACATGCTATAGAGCCTTGGGTCACTAACATATAAAAACTTGAGATTGGTTTGGACACTAATATAAAACTGATGCTTAAAACTTCTCAAAACCATAACTTTTTATTTATAACTTGGAATTTGGTGTGCTACGAGTCTATGAACTTGTATCATCAAGCTCTACACCATGGTGCCTCAGTTAAACCAAATATATTGACCATTAAAAAAATCAACTTTGGACCCACATACTGTTCACTTGGTCAAACCCAGTCAAACTTGTATAACAGGAGTATTTTGGTACAAGTTATTACATATAGTCACTTATAATGATAAAAATAAAATAAATATTTAGCAAAATGAGTCTCATAATTTTATGAACAGTTAGTTTGAAATATTTTTCAATTTGGTATTTTTGTTTTCGTTCTTTTATTTTTTTAAATTTAGAGTTAGTTTCTTGAAGCTTTTAATTTAAATTGTCTTTAACGATAAATTAATTTTAATTTTTATAATAATCAAGGTATTAAAGAAAAAATAAAAATAATTACAAATAATGTCTAAAATAATAAATATATATTCTTTGATAAAAATGTTTTTTTTATTTCTTTAATAAATATGAGTATTCGATGTGTTGTGTAGGTAAGAAAATTCATAATGATATATTTTTAAGGCGGGTTTGGAAAATATTAAAGTTGAGAGGAAAATTGATTTCTGGAATTTAGTTTCTCAGTATTTAGTTTCTTGATAATTAATTTTTCTCTTGGTCTGTTTAGTTAGTAATAGGAAATTTGGGATCTATAAGTAATTAAATTTAATATTGTATAATAAACTAAGGGCAAATATGTATTTTAAAAAAAAATCAAAATTATTTTATCTAGTGTTTTTAAAATGACACCTATATAGGTGGGAATAACTTTTCCACATATTTTCCTACATTAGTGGAAATCTAATTTCCTGGACCCACACTTTTCCACCTTACAATAAACATCCAAACAAAAGAAACTTATCACTTTCCCTAGGAAATTAGATTCTCTCTAAATTTACATTTATCCAAACATGCCATAAGGTTCAATTAATCCAAGATAATAGGGATTTTTGGTTTCCCAAAAAAACATTTATATATAATAGGGATTTTTGTTGGCATTAGGACATATTATGATGCTTAAATTATATTCTTTTATTTATTTATTTATTTTTTTGAATCAATCACCAAGGATTCGCTCTTCTCTGAAAGCAAGTTGCAAACGTTTGCTAAGCATATTCTCAATCTCTTCCATAGTGAATAAACAAAAATTCTTCAATCGGTGCTGAGAAGAAGAAAACTTGCAAGAAAAAATGCAAGAGTCCTTTAGTTTGTTTTAAGGGTTGATCAACTGATTATTCAACTTTCTTAGAGGCTTGTCTAGAGAAGGAGCTGAATTTTAGATATATACATAAGGAACACCATGAGCAGTGAAAAAAGCAAGCATGGTTTGGGAAGAGATTTTTACCTGTTTTTTATTTTCTAATTCTACAAAATCAATTATCTTGACTATAGATGGGGAGGTAAGTGTAATTTTATTTTAATTTATATTGTTGTTACTTTAAAGGTGACCAGCATATTTATTTTTGATATATGAGTGCACTATCCTTTTTAGTCTTAAAACAAATAACATTAAGGAGAATGTATTCAATTTAAAATCTAGAGGATTTTTAAAATAATTTAAGAATCTGGAAGTATTTGATTCAGATTTTTAGGTCTTCGACCAAGTTAAGAGCTATTTAATTCAAATGTTAATGGATTCTATAAATATATAAATATATTCAATTAGGATCTTATAGAAATCTTTTAAGATATACGAGTATTTAAAAAGTCAGTAGCTTTAATGAATTTAAAAAAATGTCATATTTTATTGGATTTGAAGAAGAAATCCAATTTATGAAATTTTAGAACAATCCATTAAACCCTTTAAAATTTATAACTCCTTTTAAGTTCGTTTAATTAAAAATTGAATACATCCCCTTAAATTTATACACTTCTTATATTTCTCATAAAAAACACTACCTTTTTAATTATTTTTTTGGAAAGAAAATTATTAGTTTCACAAAAATCTAAATGTTCAAAACTCTAAAACAAACTAGCAAATTGAGGGGGAAAAAAAGAAGCTTTTATATTCAACTAGATTGAAAATATACATCTACAACTTCAAGTTCATTATCAATATCAAAACAATGAAAAATGGGAAAGAAAAGCAAAGAAAGGAGAATGAGCCTAGGTTAAAGCACAAACTATCAATTCTTTGAGATAGATCCATGGGGTAAGTACTTGAGGGGATGGGAGTGAGAAGAGAAAGCCACCACAATAGTCGCTTGTTCTTGGTGTAGTGGTAATGGTGATTAGGAGATACAGTAAGAGAAAGATGCTAAGGTAGAAGAGAAAGAGAGAAGAAAAGCTTGTCAAGAAAGGTTTGGGAAAGTAGTGAAAGAAAAAGTTATAAGAACTTCTTCATGTTTGATGACTTGGTTCCAAAAATTTAACAACCTATCCCAAATGATACTTGAGTTATAGAGTTCACTTTTTGATAGGCTTTAGCCAACTGGACCACATGTAAGTCAAAGAGTTCACTTTTTTGTTTGGCCAACTTTTGGTTTTGACTATCATACCGTGCGCTGAGCTTCTCAATACAAGTTCATAGACTAGCGGCATATCTAACTTTTACTCATTGTTTAAAAGTTATACGTTTGTAAAGTTTTATGCATTAGTATTTTATCAATGTCTAAAATTACCAGTTTTATATTTAGTGAATTTAAAAGTCTATAAATATACAAGTATCGGTGCCTAGGGAAAAACAAAACAAAAAATACCATTTCAGCCATCAGATCCCAAAAACCCAACAGACCCTCGACCTAGTTAGGTTGACTTGCGACTCACCATTGCACCCGTTCGAGTTTCACTAGAATTGATATGTTTCTCAGCCATCATTCACCACACATGTTGACCACCACCAAACCCACTTAAAATTTGGCCACCCATCGAAATCACATGGAGAACCATTATCAGATGTGCAGGGATTGGGCATTCAAATCCAATAGTAGTGATATCTCGTTTTGCAACCATTCAACTGGAATCTGGCCATTCCAGGTCATACCATAGGCTTTCCCCTATTAGCAACGTCGTTTGGCTAGGTGAGTATACCAATGTGTTCTTCATCTCATGGGATTTTCATTCATATATGATTTGTCAACTATTGTTGACATTTGTGTAATAAGCCATTTAGGTTAACTTAATATAATACCGAGTAAAATTATAGTGTAATTGCACCGTTTAGGAACAAATTATTGTTAGTAATGTATTCCCAAATGTTATTAAGCCCTTTTAAGATGTTTAACTTCATAAAATTGACCTTAGGTTGAAAACCCCAATTTTGGATATTAAATTTAAATAGTTCATAGTTGGTATAATTAGACCCCTTTGGTGTCCAATTTTGGTACTCTTAAAGTTCTAGAAATTATTTTAGGATGTCTAGTATGCATCCATGTCCTTAATTCAATTTTTGGAACCTAAAAAATATTTTATTTTGTTTTAGGCACCCATACTGCACATGAAGGCAACCTTATAGAAGAGTAAGAGTGATCATTAGAGGTATCTTTGAGTGAAATTATTTTTTAATATACTTTGAAGGTGTTTAAAAGTTAATTTTCTGATTTTAAATTGGCATTTGAATTTTGAGTAATTATATGCATATAGCTATATTGACCTGGGCTCTATCTAGAAACTCAAGAGGATTCGCCTAAGGAAACTTCATCGAACCATTATCATGAGTTCAGTGCTACCTCTTCTTAAATTAGATATAATCCAACAGTATAGATAAGATATCATAGATATTTTTAATAGAAATCTCACAAAACCATCAATGAATGATAATATAATAGTCGTATACATTAGGTTAATCCACCAGAACAATCTAAGGAGTACAAATGAACAAATGCAAAATATTGAAATTGCTCAATATCAAAATCAACAAAAGAAAGAATATTTACTATCATCAAAGTCAAGGGAAAAGAACAATACATCGGTAATGGAACAACAGATACCTAGGCATGATGCACATAACCTGTCAGCTGAAGCTCAGGAGAATAATTTAAAAATACAGCAGTATAAGACAAACTTCGTAATTGAACATGTAAAATATTATGAAAATAATTGTTATTATTAAAAATCCTTTCTCTCGAGATCTTGCTTTCATTCTTTAAAAGTTTCCTTATTTTTAGAAACAGTTTCCACAAAACTCATAATTATCCTCAAAACATAATAATTTCATAAATCATAGGATAAAGCAATTAAAACAAGATAATATCCATAACTTCATAAATAAACTAATACTTTTACAAACCATAATTCATAAATATCGATAATCTCGTGTATATATATCGTATCCATGGTGCACCCATCAATATCCCTGTGTACCATAACCATTACCATAATAACATGACAACTAGCATTTTAATGTGTCATTGACTATCGAAGGAGGGAAAAACTGTCAATGTGACCTTCAGTGTCCCAGAAACATCACAGACTAAGACCTCCCATCAAACCTCAAAAATCACATAATCAAGCAGGGGATAGTCAAATAAGCGCAAATAATGATGATCTAACAAATTCATATCCATGGTGATATCAACCTAGGTCGACTTGCTCCTAAAAACCCTTATTATATTAGCTCTAATCATAATTAAGTTCAGGTTCTGATGGTCACCTTAACCCCTAATCAACTTGTGATTAGAAACCTTGGTATATGATGAAGATGCTACAATAGATGATGCATGTCCTATTGATAAGTCAAACTAAAACACTTGATTTCTATTAAATGTTTTAAGTGTTCAAAGAGAACAAAGAGAATTCTTTCTCACAAATAAATTTGTGAATAATATCTAAGCTGGTTTCTCATTGAAAATAAGCCTTTAAATAGGTATTGAAAGAACAAAATAAAACCCTACAAGAATAGTCAAAACCGGCCATAGAGAATAGGAAACCAAGCTTGGCCGATTGTCAACTTCCTTTCCTAAACTAAATTGTGTTAATGAATTCCTTTATTTTGAATTAAGAATTAATTAATTTACAATCAAAATATTAAAATTAAAACTTTCCTAAGTTGATTTTTTCAGCAAATAAACAAATAAAAACCACAATAAAAGATAGTTTCCAAGTCGAACTCAAATTAGAAAACTAGTTGACTAGTTTGACCACTAAGCTATCTTTGACCAATTTACAACTTGTAAAGGCTCCAAATTAGCTCCCATGTACCATTTAGGATGAAAAATAGGATTAATAATGAGTTACATATATTTCCCTTGATTGGAACAAAGAGAAAATGCCAAAATAACCAAATACAGCAAAGTCAACACAATTTGATGCATTTTAGGCCAAATTGAAGTGTTGTGTGTACAAGCCGAATTTAGACGCTTTTGCTTCTACCTTGACATTATTCCATGGATTCTTGGTGATATCTACTAAATTCATGAAGTTATGAATCCATTCTTTGCTGCCTGGAGTCCAAAATTGCATTAAATAGCTTGTCGAGTCCGTTTCCGCCTTCATGACTTGGATACACAAGATGAGCTTTGGATATTCAGATAATGTCATGCCCACTTGAGATTGAATCAATCCCTGAATGAAGCTAACCAGATTGTCTTTGAATTTCCTAGATTGTGCTCGAGTGATTGGTCTCGATTTCATTTGTAAAGGATCAGCACGTCAATGGATAGTCGGTTATATGGGTACGAACAGATTCTCATCATTCCCCTATTCTTGAAAAGGATTTGCCCTCAAATTAAGGTCATCACCTGCAGCAAATGGAGATAAATCAGCAATATTAAATGTAGCACTCACGTTATACTCACCTAGTAAGTCAAGTTTTTAAGCATTTTCATTTATCCGTTCTAAGACTTGAAAAGGTCCATCCCCTCGAGGCCTAAGATTTGACTTTCGTTGTTCTGAAAACCTCTCATTTCTTAAGTGCAACCAAACCCAATCTCTTGGGTCAAACACTATCACAACAAATCCTAGAAATACAAGCTCATCTTGGCAAAGAATACACTTTTTCAAATTAGCAAACAATATTTCCTCACTAAGTACTCCTAAAACTAACCTAAGATGTCCTATATGATCATCCAAGTTTTGACTATATACAAGAATATCATCAAAATAAACAACCACAAATTTTCAAATGAATGGATGCATGACATGATTCATTAACCTCATAAAAGTGCTACGTGCATTAGTTAAACCAAAAGGGATTACTAACCATTCATACAATCCATATTTAGTTTTAAATGCGATTTTTCATCCATCACCCTCTTTCATTCTAATTTGATGATACCCACTCTTAAAGTCAATTTTAGTAAACATGCATGCACCATGTAATTCATCTAGCATATCATCTAATCTAGAAATTGGATGCCTATATTTAATGGTTGTATTATTAATGGCTCTACAATCTACACACATGTGTCATGAACCATCTTTCTTAGGTACGAATAAAACAAGGATAGCACATGAACTCATGCTCTCATGAATATAACCTTTGTCAAGCAACTCACTTACCTACCTTTGTAGTTCCTTTGTCTCATCAGGATTACTCCTATATGCAGGCTTATTAGGAATTGCAGCTCCTGGCATGAAATCAATTTCATGTTTAATCCCTCGGATAGGTGGTAAATCATTAGGACTCTCTTCCGGAAAGACATCTTAAAAATCCTGTAAAAGAGAACAGATAGAACTTAGCAATTCAAGTTCTTTGGGGTTAGTTTGATCATTTAAATAAACATCTTTATAAATCATGACCAGCAAGGGTTTATCACTTAAAATGCCTTTTTAATTTTCCTAAAACTAAGATAAAAATTCTTCTTTTTCTTCTATTTCCTTTCTCTTTCTTTCTCACTCACGCACTCACCATTTCTCTCACTACTCTCGGCTTTTGCTTGCTTTCTCTCACTCTCGGGTTTGTCTTGCTCTTGCCAATCAATTTGAGTTTAGAATACTTACCTTGGATAGCAAGCTCGGACCTACCCTCTTGGATTGATGGAGAAACTGTGGGTGCCATGCTAGCTTTTTCATTGAGCCTTTCGGCCTCCTTTCTTTGTTGCATTTGTAATTGGTCTCTAAATACCTCATTTAGAGTTAATGGCTTCAGCTTAACCTTTTTTCACTTAAATTTCAATCTAATGGAATTCTCTCTTCCATAGTGTATTATCAAATTGCCATGGCCTCTCCAATAAAATATGACTAGCATGCATGGGAAGAACAACGCACAATACAACATCCACATATTTATTAATACTGAATTTTACTTTCGCTTGTTTGTTTACTTTCATCTCACCACTATTATTAAGCCATTGTAATCTATATGGTTCTGGATGTTTAATGCTTGCTAATTCTATTTTTTCAACTACTAAATTACTAATTACATGAGCATAACTTCGACTATCAACTATTATACTACATATGCTACCTTGAATTTCACATCGAATATGGAAGATGTTCTTTTTTTGAATTTGATCATCATCTTTGTACATGGTTAGAACCATTTTTACAACCAAACTCAATTTATCCCTTATGGCCTTGAGTTTTTTGGATTCCTCATGTTCCTCACCTCCAATTTCTTCAATATCAAATTTGGTTTCAGCCTCACTTTCTTTACTTTTGGATTCTGAGTCTCCATGACCTTTCTATACCATGATCCTCCTATTTTGGCATTGATAGCAATGTGTCCTCGTCTCTGGCACTTAAAACACACAATGTCACAGGTTCTAGAAGATTTAGGATCAGTTTTACCTTCAATCTTACGTGCTTGGACAGATTCAGTTTTGATTCCCATTTTGATTGATTCGAAATTGCTTCCCTAAGTTTCGATTTTTGTCTTGAATCAAGGGTGGGATTGCTTCTCCAAGTACTTGGATTAGACCTTCCACTGTTGGAAACACCTCTAAACTGTGAGCTTGTACTCCTCCTCTTGAATTGATTTTCAATCTTGATGGCACATGAAGCATCTCATCCAATTCTACATATTGTTGTAGCTTCACTTGATTAGCTATTTCATGATTCAAACCACCCAAAAACCTTGCCATGGTTGCATCATGATCCTTATTCATGCTCAATCTCATTATAAGCATCTCCATCTCCTTGTAGTAATCCTCCACGATTCTACTTCCTTGAGTTAATGATTGAAACCTTTGATACAATAACCTATAATAATGACTTGGTATAAAACTCTTCCTCATGGCTCCTTTCATTTGTCGCCAAATGGTAATAGGTTCATCTCTATCTCTCCTTTGGATACCTTGCTCATTAGTCCACCATTGGAATGCATAATGTCCAAACTCCAAAGCTACCAATTTAACTTTCTTAGCCTCCGAATAGTTATGATAATAAAAAATCATCTCCATTCGCTCCTCCCACTCTAGGTAAGCTTCTAGATCACTCATTCCTATAAATGGTGGTATGTTGACCTTAATGTTTCCAAGATTATCATCTTCTTCTCTATCTAGTCTCCCACGGGTTGGCCTTCCTTGGTAAGCAAAAATATCATCAACCCTCTCTTCAAAATCATCTCCAAAATTACCTTCTTCAAATTCCTCCCTGAAGAATTTTTGCCTTCAGGGAGTGAAACATCCACGACCTCCTCGTTCTTGTCCTCGGCCTCCATGAAATTCTTGCCTTGGATTCAGCCCACCTTGTGATGTTTCTAACCTATCCATCCTTTGATCTAGGTGATCAAAGATAGCATTCATCAGTTGAAGTTGTTCCAAGATGCCATTATGTCGGTAGGTTTACCTCCACTTCCTGTTGCTCGAGCGTCACCTTTGAACCCTACGGATTCCTCTTCATTAATTCGAAATTATCCATCTCCTCTCCTCATTCTAGAATCTGCCATGTTAGTATAAATAATACAAAAATCCTTACCAAAATGACTCCCTCACATGTTTCACTCAAACAAGGTCTCGACACTCATATTTGTACACTAGTTTCGACTTTTACCCTCTTTTAAGCTCACATGCTCTTGCCTTTTTTCACTCAAAGAATTATCTCAAAGTTCTAATTAAAATACACACAAAATAGCAACTAGATCACAAGTATGTCTTAATTAAACTTATCAACAAAACAGCAACTAAAAACAAACAAATATCGAATCAATTGACAAAACCTAGTCTTGGCCTAACTAATAAAAAATAAAGTAAACCAACAAGAAATTTTTTGGATTTATCAAGAAAAAAAGTAGAATAATAAGAACCCAAAATTTCAAGGATAAAATCTAGAAAATAGTTTCAAACAATGAACAAGAAGCAATTCAAACAAAACTTGGAATAGTCGTTGATTGTTGTTCTGGTAATTTAAGTTTTTGTTTCAATTTCTTTACCAATTTTAATCCAAACAATTTTAGCATTCAAAATTCAAATAACTAGTAGGAAATATTGAATTCCACCGACTCCAAATATCACAAGTTTACTTTTTCCAACTCAAACAAATTTAAATTACAAACTTTCAACCAAAACCGACCTTTTATAATTTTATTTTATTTTTTATTTTTTGGCTTTTGGCTTATCTTTTTCTTTTTTTTTTCTTTTTTTGGTTCGGTTTTTTTTTATTCTATATCAGAAATAAAATTATACAAACACAATTTTCAACAACACCAAACAGTACATAAACCGTAATTCCAAACCAAACACAAGCACAAACTTGTGGCCACACAAATTGCAAATTTTGTGAGTTTGCAATATGTTACTGCAAATCCTTCTCTTTTTTCTTTTTTTTCTTTTTGAATATATGAATGCAACTAATTAATATTAAAATAGCAAAGAAAAATCAACAATAAACCAAATTAACAAGAACAATGAAGAAAACCAACCAACAAACTAGAAAGCAAAAATACAATAAAACAAGGGAACCTAATTTGACTAGGAAACAAATTTTTCTTTTTATATGGAATGTGTATGAGCTAAGAACAATATTAACCTAATGTTAAAATTGTATAATAACATAAAAATAAATAAAACAAATAAGATAGATCAAACTTTTACAAAATTCGGTTCTGATATCAAATGATATGAACCTAAGTCAACTTGCTCCTAAATCCGTATTATATTAGTCCGGATCACAATTAAGTTTAGGTTCTAATGGTCACCTTAACCCCTAATAAACTTCTGATTAGAAACCTTGGTATATGATGAAGATGCCACAATAGGTGATGGATGTCCGATTGACAAGTCAAACTAAAACACTTGATTTCTATTAAATGTTTTAGGTGTTCAAAGAGAACAAAGAGAATTCTTTCTCATAAATAAATTTCAAAATAATATCAAAGCTGAATTCTCATTGAAAATAACCCTTTAAATAGGCTTTGAAAGAACAAAATAAACCCTTAAAGAATAGTCAAAACCAGCCATAGAGAATAGGAAACCAAGCTTGGCCGATTGTCACCTTCATTTCCTAAACTAAATTGTATTAATGAATTCCTTTATTTTAAATTAGGAATTAATTAATTTACAATCAAATTAATAAAATTATAACTTTCCTAAGTTAATTTGTTCAGAAAATAAAAAAATAAAAACCAAAATAAAAGAGAGTTTCCTAAAACAAAAAGTCAAACTCAAATTAGGAAACTAGTTGACTAGTTTGACCACTAAGCTATCTTTAACCAATTTTCAGCTTGTAAAGGCTCCAAATCAACTCCCATATGCCATTTAGGATGCCAAATAGGATTAATAATGAGCCCCATACGTTTCCCTTGATTGGAAAAAAGAGAAAATGCCAAAACAACAAAATACAGCAAAGTCAGCACCTATTTGATGCATTTTTGGCCAAATTGAGGTGTTATGTGAACAAGCTGAACTTTGACGCTTTTCCTTCTATCTTGACATGATTCCATGACTTCTTGGTGATATATATTGAATTCATAGAGTTATGAATCCATTCCTTGCTGCCCCGAGTCTAAAAATGCACTAAAACAGCTTGTCGAGTCTGTTTTCACCTTTGTGACTTGGATACACAAGATGGGCTTTGGGTGTGACACCCCGTCCCAAAGTACAATGGAAATTTTCCAACTTTGACTGTTGACTGAAGGGGTCAAAAATTGACTTTTTGTTCCGGTTGGAATTCTAGGTTGACTGAGGTATCGTTACGAAGTACACATTGGCACGAGTTCATAGACTAGTAGCACGTTGAAAACGGAGCTACGGTTTGAAAGTTATGAGCAAAACAAGTTCAGGTCCAAACTGTCCAAGGGGTGCCTGAGTTGACTTTTTATTCATGCAAAGTTGAGCTTTGACTCATGCATGGTTGTGAAGTGCTCCTCGATACAAGTCTGTAGACTAGCGGCACGTTTGATTTGGACATGTGATTTGAAAGTTATGGACTTGTAGAGTTTTTCAAATACCGTATTATTTTAATATGATTTTTTAAACGTGTAACGATGTGTCACGTGTGACTTAATAAATGTGACCATGTGTCACCATGGTGAGATGCCACATGTCAACCGTGTTTAATATCATATTATTTTATTATTATTTTATATAATAATATTATTTTTTGTATTATTTAATTATTTTATTTTATCTTATTTTCCTTTTTCTTTTTCTTTCTTTTTCTTTCTTTTTCTTTTCTTTTTTTTCTTTATTTTCTTTTCCCCCACGTGGGAAAAAGGGGACCCAGCCCCGAAGTCTCCCTCCTTCTTCTTCCTTTCCTCTCCTTCTTCCTCTCGGGCTGTCACCGTTTCTTCGTTTTCAGCTACCACATTGCTACACGCGCTGGCCAGTGATGAGCGGGGGATGGAGGCGAGCTCGGTCGCAAAATTTCACGGTCACTGGCCGCCGGACGTGCCCAGATAGGGCTGGAGAAGCCGCCGGCTGGAAATTTTCTCTCTCCTCTTTTCTTGTGTTTTTCGGCTTGCCCAGTCCAAATTGCCACCCCTTTCCCACTAATTTGGGTCCTCTGAGTTCAAATATGGCCTCCAATTTCCAAAATTCAAAGCGGTTTGCGAGATACGAGGAATTGAATCTCAGCCGAATCTTTCCGGCCAAATTCTGGCCACCGCCGATCGAATTGAGCTCAATGGAGGTCGGTAATGTGATCATTATCTCACAAGCTTTCCATAGACATATAATTTGTCAATTTTGGTTAAAGTTTGTGTTAGACCCCCCGGGTACCGGGTATTATTTATCTGAATAAAATATTAATTTATTTGACTATGTGTGAATTGTGTTCTAGGAGCATGGGTGAGTCGTGGAATTGATCCCATGGAGGATCTTAGGTTAATTGCGTGCTCCAGGTGAGTGACCCACCTTTAAAACATATTTTGGGGTAATTAATTATATTTATGTGGTGTTAAATTGATATCTGGAATTTATGCTCATGTGGTGGAATTTAAATATAATCGGGAAAAAATATTATTTTATATATATATTTACCCATTGATATTAAACGAAATTTTGGGTTATTAAGAAATTCCCGATTTTTATTATTTTATTATGATTTAATTGTATTTATTACACAGGAGCAAGTATTTTCAGTAATTCATTGTGTTTGGATTTTATATTATTTTTGGGCATAATTGGTTTGAATATTTTAAGGAAATTATTTGGTTAAATTGGTGGTTTAAATTTTACAATTATGCCCATGGTATTTTATTTGTTGAACTTCGTGTTACGAGAAAAATTATTTGTTTATTCGTTACTGATGTTTTCGTACCGGGTTGTTAAATGAAAATATGTGGGATGGTAAATGTGAAAATTGGTATATTTCCCACGGTAATTTTGGAAAATGGTACGGTTGATTTAATAATTATTTTAGATGCATTCATACAGTATTGGTGTTCTGGTGTATGTATATGTGGTTTAGAACGCAAGTATTATGTCTCCCGTGAGTTGCCATTGGACCGTGGGTAGGCAAGTTTGATATTAGCCACAGCCGCCCCCCTCATTGGGCGGGATGACGGTTTCAGAGGCGGAACTGTCGGGACACCGAAGTGCCGTTTGCAAGTTTCTCTCTTTAATCTCCCCGCCAGTCGGTGCTCGGGACGCTGGGTATCGGAGGGCATCACTGGTATATGGTGTGGTGCGTCAAGTACAAATTTTTCGGATAGAAATTTCAAACCCCAAAGAGTACAAAAATTATTTATTATAATTTATTACATTTTATTTATATTTGGGGTATTTATTTATTTGTTGTTTATTAAATTATTTGATCCCCTGGTTTTCGAGAAATACGAGTATCGAGTTTTGTGAAAATGTTTTAAAAGGGGGACATTTCCAACGGAGTGAATAGTGAGGGTTTTGAGAGAAAATATTACTTGAATTGTTTATTATTTATTTATTTGTTAGTATTAATTAAATTCCTTTATTTGTTATATTATTAATATTAAAGGTGTTCAGTAGATAGGATCACTCACTGAGATGATTAGCATCTCACGTTTTTAAATTCTGTTCCCCTAGGTCCAGGTTGGGAGATGTTGATTGTCCGGGGCGAGCCCAACGTCTCAGTTCATTGCCGAAAGTCCAAGGAGTATTTCTTCCCTTTTTCCTCTCCATCTTGTATTGCTTCTTATCTATCATCGTATTAATTTCATATTTATTTGTATAATGCTTTGTATATTGTATTGGACGTGTAGTTATTATTTATGCACTGAGTTCCTGTTATTCTTTGAAGTGCTGTAAAATTGTGGAATCAATTTGTAGTATTGTCGGAGGAATAAGGGGATGAATATAGAAGTGTGTTTTCAGTGCAGATAATTTTTGGTAAGTCCTACCCTTAGGGGAGGTGCTGCCGGATTTTCCGTTGGAAGGTTCGGTGGTATTTCCCTGGGATCAGGGCTTGTCTAGGATTCCGGAGAGGAATTCTGAACAGGTCCTGACATTGGATCTTCGGATAATTTCATGCCCATTTGAGATTGAATCACTCTTTGTATGAAGCTAACCATGTTGTCTTTGAATTTCCTAGATTGTGCTCGAGTGATTGGTCGCAACTTCATTTGTAAAGGATCAGCACCCCAGTGGGTAGTCGGTTGTACGGGTACAAGCGGATTCTCATCACACAGTATGGTATGGTATATAATAATCCACAATCCATTATCCAACTCATAACATAAAATATTTATAAATTTTTCTAATAATTCACATAATTATCATATCAAAATGTTCTCACAAATAACGACATAAAAATGTATAGATAAATAAAATAATATGATAAAGCATATGACGTAAACAATCCTAGAAATAATAATAATAATAATAGTAATAATAATAAAATAATGTGTATATCACGTATTGTTAAACACATAATTTCCAAAACCATTTTAAAAAATAAAGTTTACTCATAGATCACAAGTCAAACCTTTTCAAATAATACACGTAATTATCATATCAAAATGTTCTCACAAATAACGATATAAAAATGTATAGATGAATCAAATAATATGATAAAGCATATGACTTAAATAATCCCAATAATAATAATAATAATAATAAGGTAATTGTATATCATGTATTGTTAAACACATAATCTCCAAATCTATTTTCAAGGAAATAAAGTCCACTCATAGATCACAGCTCAAACCAGCTCATTTGATAGATCACCTTCAATATCAGTCCCAATATCTAAAATAATAATAAAATATTCTCAGACTCCAAAAATTAAACCAAAAACATTTGGGGCATACCAATGTCTTAAAATAACTTTAATAACATAAAAAGTTCTAAAATTGAACACTGAATAGTCTAATCATACTGTTAGCCATAAATACCCGTTACTTAAAATTGGACTTTTTCATTTGGAGGTCAATTCAATAAAATTGAACCTTCAATTGGATTCCATTAACACCTAATTTCACAAATCTAACTTCATTTTTGTCTAATTTTACCCAATTATTTACAAACACAGTCTAACTTTATCTAATATTAAAATAATTGATCTAAAAATGGGAAAATTATTAAACGACGTCAAAAATTTACAAACTTTATATTAACAAAAACACCATGAGATGAGGAATGCTTTGGCGTACTCACCTTGATCCAAAAGTCTCCCTGATGGCTAAAAACCTCCTCAAAGTTTTTGGCCAAATTTAATGTTGATGGATTTCACAAACCATAAAGAAGTTTGACAAACAGAGGTTGAATTCAAACTTAAACAGTCCAAATTTGGGGGAAAGGATGCATGGGTTGAACTAAAAGGGTAAGAAAATGGCCAAGCCAATGGAAACCTGATCAGTCACCGCCACCAATTTGGAATAGTCGATCCTGGTACGTCCAAAGGCAATTTCACTAAAAAATTGGGTGTTTTGGTAACTAGACTTTGGATTACAAGAGGATATCACACATGTAATGTTTCATGCACTAAAAATCAAGTTAATTGACAAAGATCTAATAAAAAAGGGTGTTGGAATTGGGTCGACCCAATTTGGTCCACGGGTCTGCTTAAGTTTCTAGTGATTTTGAAGATTTTTTTGTATTTTCCAAAATGTTTAATGAAGATATGGCTCTTCATATATACAGACCCTTGAGTCACGATCAGACAAAAAATTTGGGACTAGTTTGAAGACCGATATAATATTGATGTTTAAAAAAATTTCTTAGAGCTATAACTTTTTAACTGTAACTCGAAATTAGGCGTGCCACCAGTGTGTGAACTCATATCAACGAGGCTCTATGTAAAACCAAAATTTATGTTTAAAGAAAAGTCAAACATGGTCCCATTTGGTCAAACTTAATAAACTTTGGTCAAACTGATGAGAATCCGCTCGTGCCTGCACAACCGACTACATGTTACGGTGCTAATCCAATACAAATGAAGACCGGGCCATTAACTAGAGTGAAAGCCAAGAGATTTAAAGACAACCTGGCTGGATTCATACAGGGAGTTATCGATTCTCAAAAGGGTTTATCCATATCTGAAGATACATGACCCATTTTAAGCATCAAAGTGGTGAAGGCTGATATGGATCCGAGTAACTGTTTTAGTGCATTTGTGGACTCTGAGCAGCAGGGAATGGATCCAACACTTCATTAATTCATTGAATACCACTAAGAGGTAATGAAATCAAGACAAGGTAGAAGATAAAGCAACTAAAATGGTGATTTGCTCATGGAAGTCTTCTTTGGCCGAAAATGCTATTTTTTTTGCTGGCTTTACTGTATTTTGTTGTGTTGCCATTTTCTCTTTGTTCTAAACAAGGGAAACTTGTGGAAATCATCATTAATCTTATTTGGCATCCTATATGGCATATGGGAGCTGATTTGGAGCCTCTACAAGCTGCAAATTGGTCAAAGATACCTTTGTAGTCAAATTAGTCAACTAGTTTCCTAATTTAATTTTGACTTTTTGTTTTAGAAAACTAGTTTTTATTTTGGTTTTATTTATTTATTTTGCTGGACAAAATAACTTAGCAAGTTTATTATTTTATTATTTCCTTTTTAAATTAATTAATTCCTAATTCAAAATAAAAGAATTAATTAATTAAAATTACATTAGGAAATGAATGGAATTTCGGCTACATTAGAAATCTAGCATGCATGGCCGGTTTTGTCTTAGTTTTCTAGTGTTTATTGCTTTATGAATTTAACCTATTTAAGGGTTATTTTTCAATAAGAATGGACTTTCAATATTATACAGAAAAATATTTGTGAGAGAGAATTCTCTTTGTCTCTTTGAACACCTAAAACACCATAAGAAAGTGAGTGTTTTTGTTTGACTTACCAATAGGACATCTATTACCTATTGTGGCGTCTTCATCATATACTAAGATTTATATTTATAGGTTGATTAGGGGTTGAGATGACTATGAGAACTTGAACTTAATTTTTCGATCCGGGCTAATATAATATGGGTTTAGGTGCAAATCTACCTAGGTTCGTATTATTTGGTATCAGGGCCAAATTTTGTTCAGATTTGATCTATCTTATTTGCTTTATTTTTTTTTTTTTGTATTAATGTTTAATTTTAGCATTATGTTAAGGTTGCATCTATTTCATACACGTTCTGCATTTAAAAAAAAAAAATCTCATTCCTAGTTAAATTAGGTTTCCTTGTCTTACAATATTTTTGCTTCTTAGTTTGTTGGTTGTTTTAATCTTTGTTCTTAGTAATTTAGTTTATTCTTGATTTTTATTTGCTTTTTTTATATTAATTATTTGAATTCATATATTCAAAAAAAAAAAGAAAAACCAAAAAAAAAAAAAAAGGGTTTGTGGCAACAAATATAAATTTAAAAAATTTGCAAGTTTGAACTTTGTTGGTCATGGGTTTGTGGAATTTTGGTAGTTGGAGTTGCAATTTTCTTGTTGTTGATTTTCTACTAGTTTGATTTTATATTTTGTGAGTTAAAAAAAAAAAAGAAAAGGAAAGAAAGAAAGCAGATCCCCAAAAAAAAAAAAAAAAGAAAAAAGCCTGCACAAAAGGCCGGCTTGTTGAATTTGGAGTTTGAAGTTTGTTTGCTAGGAAATTATGATATTTAGAGTTGCTGGAATTTTATATTGCTGCTGGAAATTTGTATCCTTGAGTGCTAAAAATATTTTGATTAAAATTACTTAAAGGATTTAATACAAAAACGTGAATTACAAAGAATAACAACCAACAACTATCCTATATTTTTGTTCAATTTGATTCTTGTTTTAAATTTCTTTCTCTATATTTGTTCCTTGACTTATTGCTTCATTTATATTTTGGTCAACTTTGTATTCATTCCAAAAATTTTCTTGTTGATTTACCTTGTTTTTGCTTAGAAAAGCCGAGAATATGTATTTTCTTTCCAATCAGTATTTGTTTGTTTTAGTTGCTGTTTTATTGATAAGTTTAATTAGAACATACTTGTGATCTAGTTGTTGTTTTGTATGTGTTTAATTAGAACTTTGAAATAATTCTTTAAGTGAAAAAAGGCAAGAGCGTGTGAGCTTAAAAGAGGATAAAAGTCGAAACTAGTGTGCAAACACAAGTGTTGGGACCTTATTTGAGTGAAACATGTGAGGGAGTGAATTTGGTGAGGATTTATTTTATTTTTCCAATATTTTTACTAACATGGTAGATTCAAGAATAAGGAGAGTGGATGGTTCATTAAGAATTAATGAAGAGGAATCCATAGGATTCAATGGTGATTCTCGAGCTTCAGGGAGTGGAGGTGAGCACACGAACATGATGGCGATCACGGAGCAACTACAGTGGATGAATGCTCACTTTGATCATCTATATCAATGGATGGGTAGGTTGGAAACATTACAAGGTGATGTGAATCCGCCCGAACCCCCTCAACCGTCAACCCACTGGGGTGCCGACCCGATACGGATGAAGACCGGGTCGATCACTAGTGCTCAAGCTAAGAAGTTTAAGGAGAATCTTGCTGCCTTTATCTAGAGAGTAATTCATATTCAAAAGGGCTTGTCCATACCTGAACATCCAAGACCTATCTTGAGCATACAAGTGGTGGAAGTTGGTACGGACCCGGGTAGCAGTTTTGGTGCAATTATGGAGGCTGTGAAGCATGAAATGGTTCCAATGTCTCATGGATTCAATACATATGTCTAAGAGGACATGGAATCAAGTCAAAGAAGCTTCAAAGTCATCCAAAAAGGGGTTGTACAGACAGTTAGTAAATTTGGCCTGTTTTGGCTGTATTTTGTGCTGGCTTTACTGTATTGTGCTAAGTTGGCTTTTTCTCTTTTTTCCAAGCAAAGGAAACGTGTGGGACTTCATGATCAGCTTATTTGGCATCCTACAAAGCATATTGAAACTGATTTGGAGCTCAAACTGGTCAAAGAATGGTCAAAGTCAACTTAGTCAAAAAGCTAGTATTTTAGTTTCCTAATTTGATTTTACTTTTTGTTTTAGAAAATTATCATTACTTTTTGGTTTTTATTTATTTATTTTCTGGAAAAATAAGTTTAGGAAAGTTATTATTTTATTATTTTCATTGCAAATTAATTAATTCGTAATTCAAAATAAAGGAATTAATTAATACAAATTAGATTAGGAAAGGAGTGAGAATTTCGGCCACCATAGGAAACCACTTTAAATGGCCAATTTTCCCTTTGTTTTTAGGGTTTATTTTGTGACTTTGTAGCCTATTTAAAGCCTTATTTTTCAATAAGAATTAAGCTTGAATTTTATACAGAAAATTATTTATGAGATTGAATTCTCTTTGATCTTTTGAACACCTAAAACACCATTAGTGAATGAGTGTTTTAGTTTGACTTATCAATAGGCCTTGTATCACCTATTGTGGAATCTTCATTATATACCAAGGTTTCTAATCATAGGTTGGTTAGGGGTCAAGGTGACCATTAGAACTTGAACATAATTAGATCCGGGCTAATATAATACGAGTTTAGGAGCAGGTCGTCCTAGGTTCGTATCACAGGGTGGGCCAAATCCAAGGTTAGATGCACATGGTGGCCGAGGTCGAGGTCGAGGAGGCCGCAGTCGACCTAGAGATGACTTCGAGGAAGGTAACTTTGGAGATGATTTTGAAGAGGGAGTAGATGGTATTTTTGCACTCCAAGGAAGATCAATACATGGGAGACCAGCAAGGAATGAGGATGATGAACTTGGAAATATTAAGGTCAACATACCACCTTTTATGACCAAAATGATCCGAAGACTTACCTAGAATAGGAGGAGCAAATGGAGATGATATTAAACTATCATTACTATTTGGAGGCTAAAAAAGTTAAATTGGCAACTTTGGAATTTAGTCATTATGCACTTCAATGGTGGACAAATGAGTAAAATATCCGAAGAAGAGTTGGAGATGAACCTATTACTATTTGGCGACAAATGAAAGGAGCCATGAGAAAGAGGTTTGCACTAAGTCATTACCATAGGTTGCTGCATCAAAGACTCCAATCATTATCACAAGGTAGTAGAACCATAGAAGATTACTACAAGAAGATGGAAGATAGAGAAGTAACCATGGTAAGCTTTTTAGGTGGGTTGAATCGAGAGATAGCCAATCAATTGGAATTACAACAATATGTGGAATTGGAAGAAATGTTGCATGTGGCTATTAAACTTGAGAATCAATTCAAGAATAGGTGTACAACTCATGGTTTAGAGGAGTTACAAATAGCAGAAGGTCAAATCCAGGTGCTTGGAGAAGCAATCCTGTCTATGATTGAAAGCCAATATCGAAGCAAGGTGAAAAGAGCACCAATTGGCCAAGGAAAGAAGCCAAAGCCGAATCTATCCAAGCACCAAGGAATGAAGGTAAATCTGATCCTATATCTTCTAGGACTACAGATATTGTTTATTTTAAGTGCCAGTGATGAGGACATATTGCCAACCAATGTTTGAATAGAAGAATCATGGTGCTGAAGGATAATGGTGAGTTGGAATCCGATAGTAATGAAGTTGAAATTGAGTTCGAGCAAGAAAAGGAAGAATTTGAAGATGAAATTGAGACCCTAAATGCTTCATATGTTGAATTGAGCTTGGTGAAGAGGAGAGTCTTGACCATATACAAAGATGAGGATCAAATAAAGAGAGAACATCTTCCACACTTGTTGTGAAATCCAAGATAAGATTTGTAGTATAATAATTGATAGTGGAAGTTGTGCAAATGTAATTAGTAATATTGTGGTTTAAAAATTAGGCTTAGCAACGATTAAACATCCCAAACCATATAGATTACAATGGCTTAATAATAGTGGTGAAATGAAAGTAAACAAATAATCAAAATTAAAATTCAGCATTAATAAATATGTGGATGTTGTTTTGTGTGATATTGTGCTATGCATGCCAGACCTATTCTATTAGGTAGACCATGGAAATTTGATAAAAATACTATACATTATGGTCAAGAGAATGCTATTGTTTTTAGATCTAAATGTAAAACGGTCAAGCTGGAACCATTAACTCCCAATGAGGTATTTAGGAACCAACTTTAAATATAACAAAAGAGGGAGGCTGAAAAGCTCAAAGAAAGGACTAGTGTGGCACCCACGGCTTCAACTCCAATCTAAAGGGGCAACACTGAACAAGACCAACCAGGTAAGTATTCTAAAACCCAAACCGAGTGGAGAAACAAAGCTAAAGCCGAGAGTGAGAAAAGGGGAGGAAAAGCCAAGAATGAGGTGAAAGTAGTGGAATCCGTGAGTAAGAAAGAAAAAGAAAGAAAAGAGAGGAAAAATAAAAATTTCTATCTTAGTTTTGAGGATGTTAATAAAGCCATTTTGAGTAAGAAACCATTGCTGGTTATGATTTATAAAGATCCTTATTTAAAGATGCTTTTTTTGTATACAATTTTATTTGCATTGTTGAGAGCTTTACTTAGTGGAAATTTGAAAATTTAGGAGAGATTATTTACTAACTTTAAAAAATATGATTTCTGTAAAGATAAATTGGTATTTCTAGGATTTGTTGTGATAGTGTTTGAACCAGGAGATTGCATTTGATTACATTTAAAGGAGTGTTTCTCGAGCAAAGAAAATTGAAGCTGATACCGCGTGGAGATGGACCCTTTCAAATTTTGGAATAGATTAATGAAAATGCTTACAAACTTGATTTACCGGGTGAGTATAATGTTAGTGCTACAGTTAATGTTGCTGATTTATCTCCTTTTTCTATAGGTGATGATTTTGATTTCAGGGCAAATCCTTTTCAAGAGGAAGGGAATGATGAGAATCTGCTCATGCCTGCACAACCGACTATCCGTTGGGGTGATGATCCAATACAGATGAAGATCGGACCAATCACTAGAGCAAAAGCCAAGAGATTTAAAGACAACCCGGATGGAGTCATACAGGAAATTATCAATTCGCAAAAACGTTTATCCATATCCAAAGATACAAGACCCATTTTAAGCATCCAAGTGGTGAAGGCCAATATGGACCCGGGTAGTTGTTTTAATGCATTTGTGGACTCTGAGCAGTAAGGAATGGATCAAACACTTCATGAATTCACTGAATATCACTAAGAGGCCATGGAATCAAGACAAGGTGGAAGATAAAGCAACTAAAATGGTGATTTGCGCATGGAAGTCTTCTTTGTCCGAAAATGCTGTTTTGTTGCTGGCTTTACTCTATTTTGTTGTGTTAGCATTTTCTCTTTGTTCTAAGCAAGGGAAACATGTGAGAATCATCATTAATCTTATTTGGCATCCTACATGGCATATGGGAGCTGATTTGGAGACTCAACAATCTGGAAATTGGTCAAAGATACCTTTGCAGTCAAACTCGTCAACTAGTTTCCTAATTTGATTTTAACTTTTTGTTTTGGGAAACTAGCTTTTATTTTGGTTTCATTTATTTATTTTTCTGGATAAAATAACTTACAAATTTATTATTTTATTATTTCTTTTGTAAATTAATTAATTCCTAATTCAAAATTAGGGAATTAATTAATTAAAATTAGATTAGGAAAGGAATGGAATTTCGGCCACATTAGGAATGTAACATGCATGGCCGTTTTTGTCTTAGTTTTCTAGGGCTGATTGATTTTTGAATTTAACCTATTTAAGGGTTATTTTTCAATGAGAATGGACCTTCAATATTATTAATGAGAATCCGCATGTGCCCGCACAATTGACTACCCACTGGGGTGCTAATCTAATACGGATGAAGTTTGGGCCGATCACTACGGCTCAAGTCAAGAGATTTAAGGACAACCTGGATGCCTTTGTACAAAAAGTTATCAATTCTCAAAAGAGCTTGTCCATACCCGAAGATACAAAACATGTTTTAAGCATCCAAGTGGTGGAGGCCGATACGGACCCGGTTAGCTGTTTTCGTGCAAATATGGACTCCAGGCAGCATGGAATGGATCCAACACTTCATGGATTCAATGAATATCATTAAGAGGTCATGGAATAAAGCCAAGGTAGAATCAAAAGCAACCACAATGGGCATTTGTGCATAGAGGGAATAGTTGGCCGATTTTTCTGTATTTGTTGTTGGCTTTATTGTATTTTGTTGATTTGACATTTTCTCTTTATTCCAAGCAAGGGAAACATGTGGGACTCACAATTAATTCTATTTGGCATCCTACATGGCATATGGGAGCTGATTTGGAGCCTTTGTATACTGAAATTTGATTAAAGTTAGCTTAGTGGTCAAACTAATTAACTATTTTCCGAATTTGATTTTAACTTTTTATTTAAGAAAATTAGTCTTTTATTTGGTTTTTATTTATTTATTTGCTGAACAAATAAACTTAGGAAAGTTATTTATTTTATTATTTTCATTGTAAATTAATTAATTCCTAATTCAAAATAAAAGAATTAATTAGTCAAAATTAGAATTAGGAAAGGAATGGAATTTCAGCCACATTAGGAAATTGACATTGTACGGTCGGTTTTCTCTTAGATTTCTAGGGTTTATTGTTTTGTGATTTTAACCTATTTAAGGGTTATTTTTCAATGAAAATGCACCATCAATATTATTCAAAAAATTAATTGTGAGATAGAATTCTCTTAGTTCTCTTTCAACACCTAAAACACTATTAGAGAGTAAGTGTTTTAGTTTTGACTTATCAATAGGGCTTCCATAATCTATTGTGGTATTTTCATTATACCAAGGTTTCTAATCAAAGGTTGGTTAGGCATTAAAATTTTTCCATAAAAACTTGAACTTAATTGAGGTACGGACTAATATAATACGGGTTTAGACGCGAGTCGACCAAGGTTTATATCAATTATACAAAAAAATATTTGTGAGAAAGAATTCTCTTTGTTTTCTTTGAACACCTAAAACACCAGTAGAGAGTGAGTGTTTTAATTTGACTTATCAATAGGAGATCCATCACTTATTATGGCGTCTTCAACATATACCAAGGTTTCTAGTCACAGTTTGATTAGGGGTAAGTTGACCATAAGAACTTAAACTTAATTTTTCGATTCAAACTAATATAATACGAGTTTAAGCGCAAGTCGACCTAAGTTCGTATCACAAACCGTCTAAAATTTTAAATTTCAAATATTTTCTCCTGACGGATCGTTACATATATGAATATTTAATATATATGCTATCATTTCATACGATTTTTATCAAGATTTTAAATGTTCCTGATTGAATTTGTTGATGTTGACTTCGCAAATGTTGATATTTAAATGCCTTGATATCTAAATCGATGCTTTAGTTTAATTGTTATTTATTTGATTTTGTGAAATAGAAATAATTGTATGAAAAAGTTGAATTGGGAAGTGTTATTTTATATAAAATGGTTGATGAGAGTAAGATTTGAGATTGTGAAATATATATATATATATAT
Organism: Ziziphus jujuba; assembly: GCF_031755915.1. Taxonomy (NCBI): domain Eukaryota; kingdom Viridiplantae; phylum Streptophyta; class Magnoliopsida; order Rosales; family Rhamnaceae; genus Ziziphus; species Ziziphus jujuba. Next base: position 20,829,070 of record NC_083379.1, on the reverse strand, counting down.
ATATATTGCTTAAATGAATAGATGGTGAGATTGACTATGATGAGATTGATGTACCATAAAGTGCTAGTGAGTATAGTTGATATTGATTACCTCCTGTCTACATGTGTTGCTCGTCTTTCGTTATAGAGAGTGATGCTGAGACCTACCATGATGCCTTGGGATGCCAAAGGTCATGCAAAGTTCCCCCTTCACCCACTGTCATGTGGTATGTTGAGATGCTAAGAACCATATAAGTAGTTGGTACATAATTCGATACATAGATTTACATATTTATGGTTTGATAATTATGAAGGTGATTATATGCTTTGACATATTAATTTATTTATTTTTAACATAGGTTTAATGTTGATTTATTCTAACATTCATCTAGACTTTTAGGGTCATAAGCATAGATTTTTTAAAAGGTTTTAAATTGGAAACTGTTCAAAGAGTCAAGGTGTAAGGTTTTAATAGAGATGAATTTTTTTTAAGAGTTTAATGATTATTTTCATATATTACTTAGTCCACTCACTAAGATATCATTATCTCAAGTTTCATCATTTTCAATTCATTCACTAAGGTCAAGGATGTTTGCAGGTAGTCTATTTCATGCATCATTTTTCTAGCCCTTTTCTCATAGCGACAATACTTAGCTCCCTTTTTCTTCTATCTTTATTTATTCAAAACTTCTGCATCGTTTGTATAACATAAATTTAGAAATCACTTTTAAAATGCTTTTATATAAATTATGGATATATTAGTAACTATAGTTAAGTATGCATGGTATTGAACCTATAATATGGACATAGTTATAAAGATAGATGTTGGTGTTAAGTAATAGTACGGGTATTGCATGTTATTATGGATTTACCTATACATACTACAGTGCTATCTTATTTGCTTATATTTTTTGTTGTTCATGGTTTTGTGTAATGACCAGTTTTGAAAAAGCACCATGTAATTGAACTTTTGAGCAGTTTAACTAGGGTTAACCAAGATTAATCAAATTTAACTTTTAAGTAGGATCAACTTTGACTTTTACTATTAAAGATGTAATTTGGTTTTGAATTTTATACCATTGCATAGAGCTCATCGATACGAGTTTGAAGACATATGAAATAGCAAAATCCGAGCTATGATATGAAAGTTATATCAAAATAAATCAGTAGCATTTTTGTAATTATGGAGCACAAAAAATTAGGTTGAATTAGGTCATCTTCTTTCCTTCCCCACCCCAAAAGTAGCAACCACGATTCAAAGAGTAAGCGTGTAAGGTTTTGATAGAAATGAATTTTTGAAGAGTTTAATGATTATTTTCTTATATTGTTTAGTCCACTCATTAAGATATTCTTATCCCAAGTTTCATTTTTCTTTTTTTTAATTCATTCCTTAAGGTCTAGGCAGTTGGTAGAAAGTTTATTTCATGCATCATTTTTCCAAAATTTTTCACACAACAATAATATTTAGCTTCCCTTTTTCTTCTATATTTATTTAATCAAACATTTGCATAGTTTATGTAACTTAAATTTATAAATCACTCTTAGAATGCTCTTATATAAATTATGGATATATTAGTAATTGTAGTTGTGTATGTGTGGTATTGAACCTATAGTATGACTATAGTTGTAAAGATAGTTATGGATGTTAAGTAGCAGTATGGTTATTACATGCTATTATGGATTTGTCTTTATTCAGTTATTTTTTTTGTTATTCATGGTGTTGTGTAACAACTCATTTTGAAAAAACACTATAAAATTGAATTTTTGAACAATTAGACTAGGTTGACTAAGTTTGACCAAATTTGACTTTTAAGTTGGACCAAGTTTATATTTTATTTTTTAGATATCTAATTTGACTTGGAGTTTTATACTATTATGTAGAGCTCATGGATACGAGCTCATGGACATGTGAAATATTGAAATTGGACTTATGATTTGAAAGTTATGGTCGAAGTAATTTCGTGGTATTTTTGTAATTATGGGGCACGAAATTAGGTTAAATTAGGTCATCTTCTTTCTTTCCCTACCCTGAAATAGCAGCCACCATTTAAAGAGTAAAAGTGTAAGGTTTTGATAGAAATGAGATTTTAATGTTTAGTTATTATTTTCCTATTTTACTTAGTCAACCGAATAAGATATCATTACCTCAAGGTTCAATGTTCTTAATTTATTCCCTAAGGTCTAAGCAGTTAGTAGGTAGTATATTTCTTACATCATTTTTCCAGTAGTTTTCACACAACAACAATATTTAGCTTCCTTTTTCTTCTTTTTTTATTTATTCAGAACATTTGCATCATTTTTATAACTTAAATTTAGAAATCACTATTACAATGCTTTTATATAAATTTATCTATAAGATTTAGAAATCACAATGGTTATGGCATGCTGTTATAGATTTATCTATATATATTAGAGTGTTGTTGTATTTGCTTATATATATATATATATATATTTTTTTTTTTTGGTTGATCATTTTATATAACAATCATTCCAAAAAAACACCCTAAGGTTGAATTTTTTAGTAATTTGACTAAGGTTAACCAAGTTTGACTAAATTTGACTCTTAAGTAGGATCAAGTTTGGTTTTTGTTTTTTAAAATATGTAATTTGATTTTGACTTTTATACCATTGCATAGCGCTCATCAATATGAGTTCGTGGACATATGAAACACTGAAATTGAAGGTATGGTTTGAAAGTTATGGTAAAAAATAAGTCAATGGCATTTTTGTATGTATGGAGCACAAAAATAAGGTTAAATTTAGTCATTTTCTTCCTTTTCTCATCCTAAAATGGCAACAACCATTTTTATCTCTCTCTAAAGCTTTCTCTCTCTAAACCCATAATTTCAAAACCTCATAACTTACTTTATCGACCTCTGTTTGCTTTATCGTCTGTGGCGTTGAAAAGCTTGCAAGATGAGAAACATATTTGAACAAAATTTTGATTGGATACTCACCAAAATCTCACAAGAAAGTTTATTGATTGCATTTTTTCATCTCTAAACTTTGAGCACGAGGTAATGGAAAAAAGTTATTTTCAGATGTTTTCGACCTCTTAAGTTCATTATTGGTATTCTCCAAGCTCAAAGTGCCTCCTTTTTTCTAATAACAAAATAAATTTTCAACAATATTTTGTCTTCAATTTTCAAGAAACCTTTTACCACCATTATGATACAAATTCGCCCAAGGCCGCAAAACCAACTACCCGCTGGGGTACTGACCCGATATGGATGAAGACCAAGCTGGTCACTAGGGCTCAAGCTAAGAGGTTTAAGGATAAAATTTCTGCCTTTATCCAGGAAGTAATTCATTCTCAATAGGGCTTGTCCATACCCGAAGATCCAAGACCTGTTTTGAGCATACAAGTGGTGGAAGCTGATACGGGCCCGGGTAGCGGTTTTGGTATATTTAAGGAGTTCAGACAGCATGAATTGTTTCCAATGCTTCATGGAGTCAATAGATATGTTTAGGAGGATATGGAATCAAGCCAATACAGATTCAAACCCATCCAAAAAGGGGCTATGCACATGGATTGAAGAATTGGCCGGTTTTGCTGTATTTTCCGCTAGCTTTATTGTATTTTGCTGAGTTGGATTTTTCTCTTTCTTCCAAGCAAAGGAACCATGTGGGATTCCATAATAAGCTTATTTGGCATCCAAAAAAGCATATTGAAGCTGTATTGGAGCTCAAATTAGTCAAAGATTAGTCAAAGTCAACTTAGTCAAAAAGCTAGTATTTTAGTTTCCTAATTTGATTCTACTTTTTGTTTTCGGAAATTACCATTACTTTTTGGATTTTATTTATTTATTTGCTGGACAAATAAATTTAGAAAATTTATTATTTTAATATTTTCATTGTAAATTAATTCATTTCTAATTCAAAAATAGAGGAATTAATTAATCCAATTTATATTAGGAAAGTGTGCAAGTTTCAACCCCCTTTAGGAAACAACTAGCATGGATGGTTTTTCCTTTTTGTTTTAGGGTTTTATTTTGGTTTTCTCTTAGCCTATAAAATGGCTTTTTTTTTTAGGAAGAACACACCATTAATAATATTCAGAATTTAATTTTTTAGATTGAATTTTTCTTTGTTCTTTTGAACACCTAAAACACCATTAGCGAATGAGTATTTTAGTTTGACTTATCAATAGGCCTTCCATCCCCTATTCTGCCGTCTTCATTATATACCAAGGTTTCTAATCACAGATTGGTTAGGGGTCAAGGTGACCATTAGAACTTGAACATAATTAGATCCTGGCTAATATAATACGGGTTTAGGAGCAGGTCGTCCTAGGTTCGTATCACATTAATTTTATTTGAAGGTACCCATATGACATATGGAGTTGACCTTACATAGGAGTAAGAGTAAGCATTAGCAACATCTATGAGTGGTTTATGTTTTTAAATAATTTGGGCATATTAGTAATATATTATTTATATGATTCAATTTAAATGCGTATCATATATATAGTTTAATATATTTTTTTACATATATGTATTATCATTTCATATGATTTTTGATAAGATTTTAAATTCAAATTCTAATAAGTTCATAGTGAACTCATGAATTTTGGTATTTAAATATCTTGGCATTCTAAGTGATATTTAACTATTTTGGAAAATAATTAATTTTGAAAATGTGGAATGGAAATTGTATATGTTTAAGCACATTAAGTGATTTATACTTCAAAGAGTTTAAAAAAATGGTTTATGTTAATGTATATTTTGTTGTTTATATTTATATTTTGGCTTGAAATGATGATGTTGAATTTTTGAAATATTTAAATAGATGGCTGGGTTTGAATGTTAAATTTCTAGTTTATAATATTGTATTTGTTTGGGAAAAATGAAAAGTATGATTTTGAAAGTATCGTCTATGAATACTGAACCGTTATTTTTTTAAAGAATGTATCATATAGTACCAATGATTTTGTTTTATATTATTAGCCTCACAAAAACTTAGTCATCTTATGTGTAGTCATGATATAAAAAGAATAACAATTGAGTATATGCCATTTTTTCATAGTGATAGTGAGTTGGCCACCACTCCGTTGTGACCATAAGATGACAGATTATCATGATATAAGAGAATGATGATTGAGTTGTATGCCACTCTCTCCAAATGATTATAAGTTTTGTGTCACTCCTTCATAACTATAGGATGATAGATAATCAAAATATGCAAGAATGATGATTGAGTTTTGTGACATTCTCTTAGATTGATAGTGAGTTATGTATCACTCCCTCATGACATTGGTTTCTTTGTATCTCTTTACTATCCTGTGGTGCTTTGTGACACCTTACACCATCTAGCAGTGCTAGATATTATGTATAGTACATTGTAAGTGTTTTATGATATATTAGTGTTTTACAATTTTACTAGATGATTTATCTATAGTTTGTTGTGCATATTTTTACATATAACTATTTATGAAATATGGCAATTCAGGCTTCAGTTCATGGCTTATGTATTTAGATTCATTGTATTTACTAAATATCACAATAAGGCTTAGGGTACAAGTTCAGTTTTGTGTAATGATTTTAAAAGGAAAAATTTTCAAAAGAGTAGAATGTGAGTTCTTGGGAGAACAGTTTACAGGAATAAATTGCTATTTTCTTTTATTATATTATGCCACCCATCAAGATATATGTATGTCATGTTTTAGTATTTTAATTCATTCCCCAAGATTCAAGTATTTAGTTGGTAGCTCTCCTTGTGTATCATCTTATCAGTTGCATCCTACATCAACAAACTTACACAAACTTTATTATTCTTTTACCATTGTAGTACTTAGTATATCTTTGCATTGTCTTAGATATTTGAGACGTTTTTCTTTTATTTGCTCCTAATATAATAAGTACTTTGTAGAATTGGCTTATGTAGTAGTTGGGTTATGGATGGTAGAGGTTGACTGTGGGTTTTAGTTTGGAGTTTGTATTAATGATGTGAAATATATTCGGAGTGTTGCTATATTTACTTATGTTTTGAGACATCCATGATTTTAAGTGAGGTTTCATCAGGTTTTTTATAAATTCTATCCAATGGGACTTCCCTAGACAGGCTCATTTTGAGGTTTCTAGAAGATATCTTAAGGTAGGTCCTATCATTTTAGATGAGGAATCACGAGGCTTTTTGTGACATTTGCTCAGTGGGACTTCTTGACAAGGTTATCCAAGGTTTGTGGAGGGAATCCTGTGGGAGACCCTGTCAAAATATTTTTGTCCTACTCTTCAAATTTCGTTTTTTTTTTTTTTTTTTTTTTGGTGGTGGCCATTGAAAGTCTTTTCCTCTTGATTTGGTGTTTGCATTTTCCTACTTTGGATTTTATCAAGATTAAGGCTTTGTAATGCAATGTATTGGATTATTATTTTTTTATTTAATTAAGGATATTATTGACTTTCTCCAAATAGATTAATTTGGAATATAATATATTATTAAAAATGTAATGTGGGTACTAAAAATGCAATGTTAAGAGAACCACCTTTTTATTTTTATTCCTTATTAATATGGCTTGGAATATTTAACACTTTTAGTGAACAAAAAAATAGATGCATAATTCATTGAAATTGATATACAACCATTAGCTGTACATAATAATAACATATACCATTGAAGTACAATTTCACATTGTTATGAACAACCATCAATGTTAGCCAAAGGCACTTATAAACTCAAGTTAGATGGTGCTTTGAGTGTCAAAAAGCTATTGCAGTTGGCAATTTAGGCAGTGATGCATATAGTGGATATTTATAACCCTTTCAAATGTAGTATCCTTGTGAGATGAGAAAACCTACTTGTAACTATAATAGGTTTGATCAAAGGATTGTATTTTGTGGAACTAGGGTTCTTTAACAACCCTAGTTGAAAACAATGTCGTACAATAACTTCCACAAATCCAGGTGCCAATTTCACCAAAGAGTTGACCTTGGACCACACAAATAAAAGATGGTCTCCAATGTTCTAAGAGGAGAGCAGCCTTGGACACTGAAGTTTAAATATTAGGCTTTTGGAACTTTGAAATCATATTTTTCGAGATAAACTTAGTGACATGAGTAGTGATACAAGTCTAAACTCTTGCAAACTTGACTTTACATGTTTGTCCCAACAGATACTGATGATGTTTTACTTTTCTCTCCTTAAAAGCTCGTGCTAAGTGTCATTAGCTAGACTTGCCAATGAATCATCCAAGGGACAATTATATCCACCTATATAACATATATAATTTCTTCTTAGTTCACTTCTTTAGCTAATTTATATTTTCAACCCATTCAAGTTGAAGATCAGCATGAATAACATTTATTGGGGTTGCAATGAAAACCCATTTTGTTGGTTTAATATTATATTAGCTAACTATACTGATAGGATTGCCCCTGAGATCTTTTTCGGACATTAGAATTGATCACACTGAAGAAAACCTCATTGGAAATTCTACCAAAAATTCAATGGAATTGGTTTATAAATTAGACATCACCTCAAATAGTTTCTATGAAGAAAAACAGTTTTAAGGGTTTTTAACCGCATCAACCACTACAACGGCAACAACAACTCCAAGCATATATGTATCCATAATTAAAAGAGAAGAGTTTCACACCCAATCAAGGAACAGAATTATAAGCAATATGGAGTTGTACATATCAAAATGAGTCCACCAAAGCAATTCTAATAGTACAAACATTCAATATATAAAAGGAAATATATACGAGTATGATCTATATTTGGGTGTGCCAATAGAATATTGTACACCAGCAGCAGAAATTGGATCAGCAGAAATTGGATGTGATGGAGATTCCTAAATGCACGGTATTTGACTTGTCCACTGTGGCCTAGGGGAACAATTTTTTAAAAAATAAATTCAGTGTGTGAATAAAATTACATAATATAAATTAATTATACTTTAATCTAGAAAACATTTCTTTCAAAAGCTTACATTTACTCTTTGAAAAGTTTTCCATTTTCAAATCCTTTTCAATAAACCAAAATTAATGCCCTAAAAATCTTATTAAATAAAATTGAGTACTCGGTGAATAAAGTAACTTAAACCATAAATTTAAAATATAAAGCTATAACTTTCACATGAAGAATATTCTTAATAATCGCGTAACGCCATGAAATAAAGGGAAAAGGGAAATTCATCATGATCCATGATGTCCCAAGGTGTGGTTGTAGATATTAACATCACTTGGTGCAATAGAAAACATTCAAAGGTGCACAATTTTACCAAAACTAATATGCAATGTACTTATTAGTACTGTTTGGTATACACTAATACAAATCATACTCATATTGACTCAAATCCATGTTTCTCAAATCTCAATTCTCAAATCATACTTTACTATCTTATTACAAGCCTTTCTGAAATTTACACAATCTTATTATAATATTAATTTTCATAAAAACTGAAACTCATATTAATTGTAAACTGAAAACCCAATTATAACTATTAAACCATTTAAATGCCATAATCCAAAACATTTAACATGAGCATATTAAAATTCTAAAAACATTTATAAGCATTGCTAAAATCACGTATAAGCCAAATAATTCTAAGCCAAATAATTAAATTAATAGTATCTTCAAATCATTTTTGGAAAATAATTATACTCATGGTTGATTCAATGTATGATCACCTTCAATCTTACCTCGAATGCCTAAAATATTGCCAGAATATAAATTTAAGTTAAATAAAATATACAATAAAATCAGTTGTGTACTCATGGTCCTAATCTTACTCTCACAACTCTAAAATTGCTAAATCTAAGTTCTATTTTTTTTTATAATTTCTCCAAAATACACAAAATCTATGAAACTTCAAATTGGGCTTTTCAATCTTATACAATTCCAAGTAATTGAATCATGGTTTGGCTTCTAAGACTTACTAATTCTCTTTGTATGTGCTTCAAGTAGCCCATTATCCAAATCAAGTATAATATCTCTTAACTAAACTACCCAAAGTTGGGTGTTTTCGAATTACATAATAATTTTCAAAATTAATTCTTCAACTAATTTTTATGCACCATTATCAACTTAAATACAGAAAGATTAGCCAAAAAAAATCATTACATGGTCTAATTTTGTTAAATCCAAAATATTCATATTCCCAAAATTAGGCTTTCCAAAATAGTCAACAAAAATATGCAATCTATATATCAAAATGATGCTTGAGAGATGTTGAAAAAGAATCTACCTTCAAATAAAATTAATGGTGGTCGTAGATTGCTGAAAAACCAAAGAAAAAATCTTGTTAAAACTTTATTTTGCTGTTATGCAAAATGAAGACACTTCTGGACTTGAAAATTATCGAAAATGGACTCATGGCTTTAAAATCATGTAGAAAGGACCTTTTTTCCTTGCCAAAATTTCTCAGATTTTGACAATCACAAAAATGGGATCCATGGTCTTTCAACTAAGATTTCAGTGACTATTGATTCATATTTTTATTGGAAAACGTTCTTTATTGTGTAACTTTTCCAACACCACAAATAGTGAAGCAAATGAAGATTGGTATAATAAGTTATGACGTTTTGAAATTTTAGGTTTAGAAAGAGTAAACTTATGACTATGGTGATTATAATTTTGGGATGGGAAGGGGAAAAACATGAGCAAATTTAACCTAATTTTTGTACCTCAAAATTACAAAAATACCACTGACTTGTTTTTACCATAATATTTAAATTGTTGCTTCGATTTTGGCATATGTTATATATCCACAAACTTGTATGGATGACCTCTATGCAATGGTAACAAAGTCAAACCCAATTCCATATCTAAGAATGTCAATTTTTCTTACTTCTAAAAATTAAACTTGATCAACCTTACTCAAACCATTTAAAATTTAAAATTCTAAGCATTTTTTTGTTGCGGATCATTACATATATAATCACAAATGATCTTGAGAAATGGGTAGGTATAGATATACTAATTAAAATTGTTCCCCTAAGCAATATTTTGAAGCTCATGTTGGCCATGATGATATGCCATCCTATTTTTAACCTTTATGTTCACCTTTTTTGCAATACCAATAATAAACAGATTTTTGAATTTGCAAATATGTGGAAAAAAAAATTAAAATAATAGGTTAAATAGGTTACACATCCTCATTGCACCATATAAACTTGAGTAGAATAGAAATTGTTATTCATCAATGTGGCATTATATCAAAACTATGTGAGGATTCATAAGAATTTATAGCTAAGACATCCTATATAATCGACAATTCCTACATCTCCCATTATGTTAAGTGCTTGCATAGGGGAAAAAAAAAATCAATTCAAGTTTAAAACATATCGAGGCAACCATTGATGACAAGGTTGGTTCTATGCAAATCATATGGTTTGTTACTTCTCTATTTGGGTTTTATTATAAAAATAAAAAAATTATATGATGTAATATTATTTAGATGACATAGTTGCAACATATTATAAAATACATATAGAGTCTTTGCATACCAAACCCTAGTATATGCATATATAATATATATATATATATATATATATATATATATATATAAATATATATATATTATCTATTGGGTCTCATAGGGCAGCTACCCACCTAATCACATATAATACTAATAGGCTCTTATATGATCAGTCTCTTATCCAGATGTCTTGATGGATTTTTCATCAAATTTATTTTTTTATTAGTCATTAGATCGTTTTAAAAGTTGAGATTTATAAATGTATTTAAAGTTTATATAAGTTCTAACACATTGTCTTACTAGGGTTTTAATATTTAATGGATTTGTATAAACTCTAAATACATTTTTAACTCGTAAACCTTAAATTAATTCAAAGGCTAATAATAAAGTCTCTAATAGAAAATCTACTAGGATATATATCCTGATAAGAAATTAACTATACAATAAAACAATATCTTATTAAATTTTGCATATAAAAAAAAAAAATTAACTGTGCTATCGAAATAATCAACTGTATAAATAATCAGTTAATTATCAGATAAACTATTATTTCATAATTATTGTATGATTTAAAATTAATATTTGAAAAATAATAATGTTTAATTGCTATTACACTATATAATGACTAAACAGCATATTATTTATTATCATATATTTACTTGTAGTATTATTATTATTATTATTTTACATAACATATATTACTAAATATTTAACATTATATTTTTTCATTACAACTATAGTAAATGTTGATCCAAAAAGAAAAACTATAGTAAGTGGGGAAAAAAAAAAGAATAAAAAGAAGTTGATTGTAATGTTATTCAGTGGTATATCCATAAATATTACAACAAAAATGATATTAACTTTTTAATAAACATTAAAATTGATATTTTAATTATATATAATTAAAAAAATTAAAATTATAATCTCAAAAACTAATATTTTGTTACTTTGAAAAAGAAAAGCGGCTTTCACAAGGAATGATGTCAAGTGTTACATTAATTATTTAATATTCACATCCCAAAACTCCCACGCAGAGAAGGAACCAAAAAAGAAAAAGAAAAAAAGAAAAAGTTAGTTCCAGATTAATTAATAGTTAATTTGTGAAACATATAGTATAACCGTACACAAATATGCTTTCTTATATTACTCTTTATTGTTTAATCTTTTTAATGGCTAATATATGATTATGCATAATAAAAAACCTAGAGCCATAATCAAAATCGAATAATACACTGATACCATTCTCTCATAAGCTATCAACCTATTACACCGCTCTCACTATAATAATGTATTTTATATATAAACTGTAGCCAAAAAAATAAAAATAAAAAAAATAAATAAGAGAAAGAAACAAAACAATCAGAAAAAGTGCACAACTCAAACACATATATTGTTGCTATTGGACTCTTTTTAAGTATTCAACATAATCAACCGAACTACCATTTGACTAAAGTGTAAAAAAAGAAAAAAAAATAAAAAGGAAAATAAAATAATTTTGAATAAAAAAATAAAATAAAATTGAATAAGCGAGTCTTCAATATTATCCAAATGTTGTTGATCAGGCAGTAACTGAATTGGTTGGGAAATGTTCACATTTAATCCACAGTATATGTCAAATTTAGAGAATTAGATTGTTATTATTTTTTCAATTATTATTATTATTTTTTCTTTTTTTTTTTCACAATGTGATATTGAAATTGGATGTGCTGCCCAAGTCTACAAGCTCTCTCAATCTGGAGCACGTAGAAAAGCACTTACATCAATCTGACATCTGCTACAAGACAAATTGCATTTTACCATAAAAAATTAAAAGGTTCCCGCACACATACACACACTCTCTCTTTTCTTCTCTCTCTAAGAAAATCTGTTTTTTGGACTTGAGTGGGCTGTTTGGCTGTTCCATAAGAAACGCATGACATAGAAAGCGTACAGGCAGCTCCAACGTCTCCGGCCCCACCCAAATTACCTGCCCCACTCTCCCCAATTTAGTTTGCCTTCCCATGGACCCACTAATCCCCATTATGGTCCCTACCTTCCTCTTCCACCACGTGTCGGTTGATGCTTATCTCAACAATCCCACGTGTCGCGTGATTAACGCCATATTTGTTCTTTTCTATTAGTACCTAACCGCCACTCGCTCTCGCTCGCGCTCTCTCTCTCTCTCTCTCTCTCTCTCTCTCTCTCTCTCTCTCTAACCCATCTCCTCCTTCACAGCCCTGTTTCTCTTTTTCATCTCCTCTATTTGCATTTTGCACCACTTTCTCTTGCAAGTATCTGCAAATTTTCTTCATCATTTCCATTTTTTTTATAAAAAAAATCGTGGTTGTTTTCTTTTTTCCCAAACAAGAAAGTAGCAGACAACAAAATTTGAGAAAATTAGGAGAGAGCAACAAGGTCGTCATCATCATCATGGAAAGCACAGATTCGTCTACGGGCTCACAGCACCCACAGCTTCCACCGGGGTTCCGGTTCCACCCCACCGACGAAGAGTTGGTAGTTCACTACCTGAAGAAAAAAGCTGCCTCGGCTCCTCTTCCTGTCACCATCATCGCGGAGATCGATTTGTACAAATTTGATCCATGGGAGCTTCCAAGTAATATTATATGTACTTGATGCATGTTCCGTTTTCTGGGTTTCATAGCTAGAAAGCAAACACAAATGAATTTATCGAAATTTCACAAATTTTTATTTTTTGGTTGGGTTTTTGTTTGTTGTAGGTAAGGCGACGTTTGGAGAGCAAGAATGGTATTTTTTCAGTCCTAGAGATAGGAAATACCCAAATGGGGCTAGGCCTAATAGAGCAGCGACTTCTGGGTATTGGAAAGCTACTGGAACAGATAAGCCTATACTAACATCTAATGGAAATCACAAAGTCGGTGTTAAAAAAGCTCTGGTTTTCTATGGTGGAAAACCCCCGAAAGGGATTAAGACAAATTGGATTATGCATGAATACCGCCTGGCCGACGGCAAAAACTCCTCTGCTACTACCACCAAGCCTCCTGATTCAACACCTAACAAGAAAGCCTCTTTAAGGGTAACAGACTTAATTTACAATATTTATTTTTTAAAATATGCTGCATCTGCTGGCTATAGCTCTAATACTATGGTTTTTTTTCTTTTTTTTCTTTTTTTTCTTTTCATTTATTTATTTTTCTTTAGCTTGATGATTGGGTTCTTTGTCGAATTTATAAGAAAAACAACTCTCAAAGGCCAATCATAGATCGCGATAAAGATGATGCCATGGAAGCTATGCTTATGCCCTCAATGCAAGGTCAATTATCAGTGGCCAGCAGCCAGCAGAATCCAAAACCCCCACTATCGAAACCGGCCAATTACGCCTCTTTACTTGAAAACGACGACAGCTTTTTCGAAGGAATACTATCAGGGGACGGCATGCAAAATACAAGTTCCATTTCTCATCATCAGTTCGCAACTTCGAGCTCGAAAAGCAACCTGGCGGCGGCGGTGAAACGCCCACCGCCACAACAGTTTTGGAATGACGTCGGATCGATTGGGAACTCGGCGGCGAAGCGTTTCCATGGCGATCTGAATAGTGGTGGAAGCAGTAGTACAGGAGGTGAGGTTCATGATCAGGAAAACAATTCATTTGTTTCTTTGTTGAATCAAATCCCACAGACTGCCCCATTCCATCCAAACTCACTTATTGGGTCTCTTGGCGATGGGGTTTTGCGTCCACAGTATCAGCTTCCGAGCATGAATTGGAATTCGTAGTTTAATTTTGGAAGATGGGTCTGAATCAGAATGATTTATGTTTGATATATTCTCTTCAATAGTGTACGTTGCTGCAGCAGGTCGCAAATATAGGTGAGACTTCTCATATATATATATATATATATATATATATATATTTTCAATTTTTAGGTTTGGTTTTTTAATTTTAATTATAATTTTAGATAGTATATTTGGATTATTATATGTACTTTTGAGGTAATCCAAAAAAAAAAAAAAAAAAAACTAATTAAGGATATTAATGTTTAAAAAAGAAGAAAGCTTTATTTATAAATAGGAAAATTAATATGCGAACATGTATGATAATCTTTTATTTCATGTTTTTGATTGGAGAAAATTAATTATCTATCTTTAGTGATGCCTTACCATTAATATATATATATATATATATATTTTTTTTTTTCAATTTATTTTAGCAACAAATTTCGTAACAGTAACAAAGCCACGTGATATGTCGATGGATGCATGAAGATTATTAAACCCAAGTTGTAAAAGAAATTTGAAATATATATATGTCGAAGATTTTTTTATTTTCTTTTAATTTCATATTGATATGTTATTACTATATTTTTCTCTTCTTTTTCTTTTTCTTTTTATATCACAAAGTAATAAAAGAATTAATCCATTGCATGGTCCCAACTAGGGTTTGGCACCAAGCTTTCTTTCAGTTTCACTTTCTGTTATTTGTCTATTTTAATATAATATATTTTTTTCTTTTTCTTTCTAGTGACTTACCAATTAAAGCCAATGATGATGGTTTTTTCAACTTCTTTTCTTTGTTTCTTTGTTATTTAAATTATTTATTAATCCTCAGCGGATATAAGATTCAGAAAAGAAACAAAAATTTTAGAGAACTTGATTCTTTTAATTGTTAAAGAAACATTTTTATCTTTACAATTCAAAAACTAGCTTGCTGGAAAGTAGTTATAGAAATAATATGTTAATAATCTCAGTCTGTTTCCTTACTTTTAAAGGCACAGTAGAGCCTTCAAGTTGAATTCAATCGTGATCACTGGACACCAGGAAGGTCGCCATATAATATATGCTGATATTTAGATGATTAGCTAAAAATTTTGCATAGTTTTTTCTACCATATAATATATAAATTGAATATATAATATATAAAAATTAAGAAAAAATATTTCAAACACCATTAAGTTCATTTCCAGTATCTTCTATGTATATAATACATTCGGTGGAATAATTATAATATTATTGATGAATTAAATAATTTTTAATACTATATTATTTCATTCTTCTCTTTATATATATAAATATCCATATGAATAAATATATATAAATGTAATATTATATAAAAGAAAATGAGTTAGCTAGCAATATTTTCTATGAATGACGTATGATTATTCCATGTCATTATCAGTTATTGATTAGAAGATGAGATTTTGGGTTTCAAATGTCAACATGGCAAACACAGGCTTTCTAATACACGATGGAATGTTTTCCCCATGTTTGCTCTTATGTATCGCTGCGGTATTGGCTCTTAAGAAAGTAACCAACCTAATTCTCTTGTTTTCCTGATTGGCTCCAATCTTTACATGCATCCAAACATGTCCTTGGAGTTCAAATTATCCATCCTAAATTAATTGAGCTGTAGATACTACTAGATTTAATTTTTATTGGCGCATATGATGGACCACGTGGCCTGTTTTATGAAGAGATTTGATATTGAATTATATATAATTTGATATAATATATTTTATAAATTATAAGTAATTTGATGTCCAACATCCACTGTATATAGGTGGCACTGACTATTATAGTAGAACTTACATATAAAAGAAAGTTTTAATTATTTAGGAACATATTTTATTTAAAGCTATGATTTATGTAAATATGTTTTAAGGATCATCTAAATTAATGATTTAAAATTAAAATTTTAGTTGGATAAATGATCATTTTTAATACTAGCTATATAAATAGGAAATAAGAAATGCCAATACATTAAAATTTTATACATATATACATATATACTTTGTGGATAATGTATAATTTTGATTTATAATGGGAACTTACTTCCATTTTAAAATGGAAACGTGCCAAACTAAACACTTGAAAATGGTTTTATTTTAACTCATAATTCAAAATAAAAATTTAGAAGTTGTAATGGTAATTTTTAAAATGGAAATGTGCCAAACTAAACACTTGAAAATGGTTTTATTTTAACTCATAATTCAAAATAAAAATCTAAAAGTTGCAGTGGTAATTTTTAACATTTATCCCATGAATATAGTTCTCATAATAAAATAAGCAGGTATTTTGGATGATTTCTTTAGATCATAATAGTGTCCATTATACAATACCTAAAATATTGTACATAAACTGAACATATGGGGTTGTCATTTTCTGCTAGCCAGGGACCTGATAAGACCTAAGGAACAATTAATTTACATCGAGATCAACAAACGCCAGAAGATATGGTGTGCCTTGTTGACTTATGGGACCATCTATCTTACCCAGTTAATTAAACAATTCATATGTTTATACCTAATTAATTTGATCCTCTAATCACTTTCCTTTAAGAGGATAACTTTCCTTTCTTGAGAAAAAGAACAAAATCGCTTTCTAAGAATCCAGATCATTGGTACTTATTATTGGTAATAGATATTGTAGGCCTTGTTTTTTTCTTATCTTTTCTTTTTTTCAATTTAAGCAATATTATACTTACAGCTTTGTTTTACAAAGTTATGTTGTCTTATGACCTAAGAGTATAGGTGGCTTTCCGTCAAATATCATATTTTATGAGTCACACTTTATAGAGTGGATTTGAACAATACACGTGAACGGATATTTAATTTATATCAAGAATAATTGTTTCCTTTAAAATCATTAAAATTAATTTTGTTACATTGACACTTTTATCTTTAAAATTTTACAAATTGATCCAATTCGGTTAAAATTGATAAAAATGTCAAATACCAACCCATATAATACTCCAAATTCGATTTTTTAATTTATTTTTGATATTTTCACATTTAAAAAAATTGAGAGCAAGAAAAAAAAATCAAATTGTAACAAAACATTTTGAGGGCATAATAAAAAAAAAAAAAAAAAAAACCAGATGTTCCAAAAAAAAAAAAAAAAAACCAAATCTTAGAGTTGGAAAGTAGGAATGTTAATGAGGTAGGGCGGGGTTGGTTTTTAAAATCCCATCTTCGTTCCTGCTGGAAATTTTCCATTTTATCCCTGCAATTTTTCCGTTTCTTTAGAGATGGGGCTGGAACGGAAAATTTTCAATTGGGGACGGAACAGGATGGATTGGAAATTTTCCAATCCCTGCAGTGATGGTTGGCAAGGACCTTGCTTGGTCGCGGTGAGGCCTGGTGGCGGCAGCTTGGTAGTGAGGCTTAGTGCGGCAGCAGCTGTTTGTGAAGGTGATATCGGCCAGAGGAGTTGAGGGCTGTTAGTGAGTTGTAGGGCTTGTAACTGTAAGAAGAAAATATGCGATGGGACCAGGTTACATAAATGAAATTAAAAAAAATAATAAATAAATATATATATATTCGGCCGGGTTTAGGCAGGGTTTTTATTTCCAGTCTTGGCCTATCTTTGATTCGGATTTTAAACTTTTTCCCCGAACCTACTCAGTATTCCCGATTTTTTGAGAAAAAACCACCTCAGTAAGGATGGTGCATGACGGATTTTGGGAATCCGAGCAAATTACCATTCCTATGGAAAAAAAATAGCAAACAATTAAAAAAATTTGAGTGCATGAAAAAATACTTGATATTGTAAAAAAAGAGAGCCTTAAAAAAATACATGATGCTTAAAAAATCTAAGAGCCTAAAAAAAAAAAAAAAAAGCAGATGATAACAAAATTTTAAAAGCACAATAAAAATACCAGATAGTAAAAAAAATGTTGATAGTCCTAAAAAATACCAAATGTTAAAAAAATCTGAAAACCATAAAAAAACAGCAAATGGTAAAAAAAAAATTTGAGAAGATGATAAAAAATACAAAATGTTCAAAGAAAATTTCAAAAGCCCAATAAAAGTACAAGATGTTCAAACCATTTTAAGACTTCAAAAAAAGAAAAAAAGAAAAATACTAGATGGTTAAAAAAAATTCAAATGTCCAAAAAAAAATATCATATATTAAAAAAAATTCCGAGAGACCAAAAAATACTAAATGTTAAAAATAATCTAATAGCCAGAAAAAAAATTAAATGATAAAAAGAAAAAAAATTAGATGGTAAAAAAAATTCTAAAACCCCTAAAAAATACCACATGTTCAAAAAAAAAAATAAAAATTAGAGAATCCCAAAATTGCCAGATTGTTAAAAAATTCTGAGAGCATGACAAAAAATATTAAATGTTTAAAAAAAGTTTTAAGAACTTGATAAAAGTACTAGATATTTAAACAATTTTGAAAACTTAAAAAAAAAATTCATATATTCAAAAAAAATTCTGAGAGCCTAAAAAAGATACTAGATATTAAAAAAAAAAAATCTCAAAACTTGAAACAAATACTGGATGGTAAAACATATTCTGAAAGTACGATAAAAGAATAATATAAAAAAATTATAAGAGCTTGAAAAAAAAAAAAAAAGAAAAAGAAAATACTAGATGGTTAAAAATACCACATGTTCAAAAAAAAATTTAGAGAATCACAAAATTGCCCGATTGCTAAAATATTCTAAGAGCATGACAAAAAATATTAAATGTTTAAAAAATGTTTTAAAAGCTTGATAAAAGTACTTAGATATTCAAACAATTTTGAAAACTTGAAAAACAATATCATATATTCAAAAAAAATTCTGAGAGCCTACAAAAGATATTAGATATTCAAAAAAATCTTAAAACTTGAAACAAATACTAGATGGTAAAAATATTCTAACAGTACAACAAAAATATAATATAAAAAAATATAAGAGCTTAAAAAAAAAAAAAAAATACTAGATGGTCAAAAATATTTTGGTTGTCCAAAAACAATAATAGATAATACTAAAAAATTCTTAGAGTTCAATAAAAATATTAAATGTCTTTCCAGCTCTTGGAATTTTTTTTTAAACATTTGGTGTTTTTTTTTTTTTTTTTTTTGAGGTCTTGGAGTTTTTTTTTTACCATATGATATTTTTTTGGGCACTGAAATTTTTATTTGTTAACCATCGGATATTTTTTTTAAGCTTTTAGATTCGTTTTTGAACATTAGGTATTATTTTGGAACTTTAAGAATGATTTGTCACTAAACGATATTTTTTCGGTGCTCTAGAATTCTTTTAACCATATGGTATTTTTTTGGGCTCTCAAAATTTTTTGAACATCTATAATTTTTTTTGGAGCTCTCATAACTTTTTTACCATCTAATATTTTTTTGGCGTACTAAAATTTTTTTTAACTATCTGATATTTTTCTGGGCTCTCATTTTTTTAACATCAAATATGTATTTTGGGCTATCATAATTTTTTTTGAACACCTAGTAATTGTTTTGTGCTCTTAGAATTTTTTTTAACTATATGATATTTTTTTTTCATATTCTTGGGATATTTTTTGAAAATATAATTTTTTTTATCGTGCCTTCAGAATTTTTAACATCGGATATTTTTTTGGAGTCTCAATTTTTTGGAATATTTGGTACATCTTTTAGGCTTTTGATTTTTTTTTTTTGAATTTTTTAAATGGGAAAATATCAAAAATAAATTAAACAAATCGGATTTGAGGATCACATGCATAAAACATAACCTCTATTTGACGATTTCTCTAAATTTTAACTGAATTTGACCAATTTATAAGAATTTTGAAAACATGGGTATCAATGTTACAAAATTGATTTTAGAGATCTAAAAATAAAATTCAATGATTTTAGAAAATACTAAAGCATAATTATCCCTTTATATAATTGAATAACAATTTTTTTTTTTAAATAGAAAGGTATAAAAATATTGTATACATATCAACAAAAATTTAATCTGATCATTTTGTAATTTTTATTGTATCGTTTATTTTAGTTGTCATACATCTTGTTTGCACACTATAGACCTATCTGCTATTTAAGAAATTAGGCCTATGGTGGTAATATTTTTAGTGACAGCCTTTAAATTGCCGCTAAATACATTCTTGTAATGGCGCTTTGTATCTTGTTGTAAGTTTGTTTTCATGTAAAAATATGCTGGCGAAAATTATTTTTGCCACATAAAATCGCTACTAGTATTAGATGGAGACATCCACCAGCTGGCATGATGAAAGTCAATACCGTTGGTGCTTTGAGAGATGGGGGAAGCGTCCTGGCAATGGTGGCTCGAAACGAAGAAGGGAGGGTTCTACATATACATTCGTTCAAGTTGGACATTTCAATCCCTGAAGTGGCAGAATTAGAAGCCATTTTAAGAGCCATGCAACTCGCGATGTCGTTTGATTGGAAAGTTGTTTGGTTGGAAACAGATGCCTTAATAGTCAATCAAGTAATAAATAAAAATGACAGGAATTGCATCCATTGCGCTGCAGAAACCTTTTCGGATGACATCTTTTTGTAAACTTCTTATTTTGACACTATTTCCTTTCTTTGGGCCTCTAGAAAGCCCAACAAGCCAGCTCACATCGTGGGCAATTGGATGGCAAAACAATGATTTAGTGGTCCAGTGGACCCGCTTTGTTTACCGTCCTCTTTTGCTGTGTTTATGACTTTTGATAGTATATCGGAGAAAACACTTTAAATCGATACTATGCTGTTGCTCCTTCTTTTTTGTTCCAAGGAATCCCAGTTTTTAGCCCCAGAAAAAGGAAAAAAAAAAAAAAAAAAAAGGTCAAATCGTCGTTAGCATTATAATGAATTTGGCGCGGAACTAGCGCGCTTAAAAATTAAGCCCAACGAGTGGCAAGAACCTAATGTCGGCACACATACATTATAGAATGGTGGCCAGATAATGTAATTGCCACACATATTGCATTTTTTTTTCCCCATTATTTAATTTTTATGTTTCTTTTATTAATTAATATTTATACTAATAAATTTATGTAGACGTCGCCACTTATTTTGCTTCTTATGGCTTTTCATTTTGAGTGGTGTTATTTAGATGATAATTATCGTCTTCCATAATATATTTTTATTTAAATTTTGTTATTTATATGATAATTTTTATTGAAATATTTTATTTTATTATTTTATTTTCTATTTTAAAGTTTTCAAAAATTAATTTTATAATTTACGGAATATAATTCGTACAAAATAGTTGTTCACTAATTATAAACAGCGATCTGGCCATTTAACTTTCACACTCCAAATCTCTTTCCTAAATGGCAACCTGAAACCCAAATGCATTCCGGCCAAATCTCAATAATACAGACATCTAAAACAAAAATAAAAAACCTGAAGCCTGAAGAGCGGGTTTAGAGAGAGTAATTTCGCTTTCTTTCTCTCCTATCTGACAACGTAACATGCAACAACAGCTAGAAACCTGAAGCAGGTACGCCTAGTAATTAAAGGTTAGATCAAGTTCATTTTCCATTTGGGTACATCGATCAGGTTATGCTGCTGTCAATTTCAGTTTTGGTATATCAATTTCGGCAAACCCACTTGTTTTTTAATACATTCATTTGAAAATTTGGAAGTCGGTCTTTTTCCGCTTTGATTGTTTTCCCTAAAATTTTGCCCATTCATCAGAAGTTTTATTTTCTGTGTGTTCCTTTTTTTTTAAAAAAAATTTTTGGGCAATAAAGTTTTGTTTTTCTGTAAGTCGCAACGAGTGAGAGAAAGAATTATCGGGGAAAATGTGTATTCTTTCTCCTCTGTTTCATTCCATTTTGTACAAGTTTGGTCATTTACAAGTGTGGAAAGACCCTATATTTGAATCCATACACTTGGAACCAAGGTGTAAGACTTCTTGTAAACTTGTTATTGAACCCATATGCTTGGAATTTGTTCAATACTTAAATGATGAAAAGTTTGTGGAGGAAAAAGAAGAGAACAGCAAGCAAATAGAAGGTTTAAGTAGCCTTTCATCCAAAGATGTCAGAATTTAACTACTGTGTTAATACTTAAGATTCCTATACTTCCCCCTTGAACATTAATGTAAACATGATATAGGCACAGCTGGCAAAGGCAAAGGGAACACCTAGTATCGTAGTGAGGTATTACCAAAGAAAAGCCTAAGGACCTAATTCCTCAAGTTGAGTGGTGATAATTTAATGTATATCGTAATGCATTTTGAATTATTCAAATTGTCTTGTGCTATTTGAGTTTGGGTTTATAAAAACTTTGATCTTTCTAGAGCACAATTAATTATGTTTTCTTTGTCAATGTCTTCATCTTTTCAGGGCGACGTATGTTTATAGAGTTATTTCGTCGGAAAAACAAAAAAATCAAATGCGAAAAAGAATGGGAAAATATCTGAGTAGATTGTGTTTATCAATTGCTATGTGTTTATTTTTTGTAAATTTTTATCAGTTGCATATTATTTATCAAATAAAATATGACTGGCACTTTCTTTTTGTAGTTATCAACCACTTAAAAAAGAGCATGTCACATAGCATGTGCTTTTGATTGAAAAATTGAAATTGATGGGTGGTCTTTGATAGGATATTTGCAATATGGTAGTTGCAGTAGAGTTCTTCTTAAATATATCTTGCAACTAATATAGGATAGTTTATTTAGTTTTACGATAGTTTTTATTTTTTTATTTTTTTTGTTTTTTATTTCAACTATAGTTTATTCGTAAGTTGTGTAGATTGATTATGGTAATTGATAAATTCCTATATTCCCCTCTTGAACATTAATGTAAATATGGTAAAGGCACAGCTGTCAAAGGCCAAGGCAACACCTATTATCAGAGAGAGTTATTACCAAAGAAAAGCCTAAGGACGGAATTCCTCAAGTTGAGTGGTGGTAAGTTAATATATATCACAGTGCATTTTGTACTATTCAAGTTGTCTTGTGCTATTGGATTTTTGGTTTATAAAAACTCTGATCTTTCTAGAACAAAATTTATTATGTTTTCTTTATCACTATCTTCAACTTTTCAAGGCAACATATATTTAGAGAGTTATTCCATGGGGAAAAAAAAGCGAAAAAGAATGGCAAAATATTTGAGTAGATTGTGTTTATCAATTGCTTTATTTATTTATTTTTTTTTTGGGGTAAATTTTCATTAGTTGTGTATTACTTATCAAATAAAATACGATTGACATGTTGTTTTTCCCTAGTTATCAACCACTTGAAAAAAAAAAAGCCAGACTATATGCCAAGTTCTTTTGATTAAAAACTTGAAGCTCATGATAGGTGGACTTTGATATGATTCTTGGAATATCGTAATTGCAGTGGAGTTTTCTTGATGGTGCGTAAGCGCATGGACACCACTTATTAAACACCATTTATAATTTTTTTTAACAAAAGCATCCAACCGGATTTTCAACTTAGAGACAGTAAATTATGCAAAAATAACATAACATCATTAACTTGACAATAAAGTTTTCAAAACATTTATTATACGTAGCAAATTAAATGAACCCTGCATTTTTTAAGATTGTAATGTTGCCTAATCTCTTTGTATATGCTTATATATAGTTTAGAAATAAGGACAAATGTGATCTATTCTAAACCCTAAATTTCCTCGAAAACTTCCTCCAATATTTTATTTTTCTGATCATAGAGAGATAAAGGCTTGCTGCAGATGGTGGATATAAGTGTGTGGCCTGATGAGAACTCCAATACGTAGTCAGAGTATATACTTCATTCTATTCATTGATGATTAATCAAGAATGACTTAGGTATATTTGATGCAAGAAAGATCAAAGAATGGTCGTAAAATAAAAATGCTAAATAGTAGCCATGATACGAAATACAACTTTAGATAGTTTACTAAAAACTATGAAAACGAAGGTGTTGAGTATCAACTGACAGTTAATTATACTCCTGAAAAAAATGGTGCATCAGAAATTTTTTAAAAAAAAAAATGGAATTGTTATGGATATGGAAAGAACTATGCTGAAAGAAAAAGGCCTTTCAAACAAGTTTTGGGCTAAAGTTGTTTATACAACAGTTTATCAGTAAAACAGGTGTCCAACAAACATGATTCTAAACCAGATGTTAATTGAGGCATAGAGCGGACAAAAGCCTTCACCAAAACATCTTAAAGTGTTCGCTTGTATTTGGTATGCTTATATCCCAAAAGAAAGTGAAAAAAAAAATTGAGTAAATGGGATGAAAAAAACATAAAATAAAAAATATATTTTTCATGGCTATGGTTCTCAATCAAAAGGTTATTAGAGTCTACAACTTTAAGACAACAAATGCCGTTATCATTCAGGATGTATAATTTGATGAAAATGCAATTTGGAATTAGGATGAAGAAAAAGTTAGAAGAAAACAATTATTCTCTAAACTCAAACTTCAATTTCAAGATAAGAAGAAGTGAAAGAATAATAGCTAAAGACTTCAACTCAAATACAAGCTCCTCAACATAATGAGTTTACTCCTAACCTACCACCAAAAAAATAGTGTGTATCAAAGTATGAAGTTTATAACTTCACCACAATAGAGCTTGGAAGCTTTGACGTTACATAAAAACAAAATGTTTTGCTGAAAGCAATGCAAGAAGAAATAAAAATGATTGAAAAAAAATTTAACATTGAAGCTAGTGGAAACCACCAATAAACAAAAAAGTTATTGCAGTTAAGTAGATTTACAAAAGAAAACATAAAAACATAAAATAAGTCTTATAGTTAAAGGCTCTGCACAATATTTTGGTATGAATTACAATGAAACTTTTGCTTTGGTCACTTAATTAGACACAATCAAAGCAGTCTCATTGCTCAAAAAAGGTGTCATATTTATCATCGTAATGTGAAATCTGCATTTCTGAATGGTTATTTTGAAAAGAAATCTATAT
Organism: Ziziphus jujuba; assembly: GCF_031755915.1. NCBI lineage: Eukaryota > Viridiplantae > Streptophyta > Magnoliopsida > Rosales > Rhamnaceae > Ziziphus > Ziziphus jujuba. The sequence continues at coordinate 20,804,085 of NC_083379.1, read as the reverse complement.
TAACCAAAAATTGGGGTTTGAAATCCTATAGAAGAAAATAAAACACTAACTTAAAAAAAAAAAAAAAAAAACTTTGTATGAATTAAAACAAGCTCTGCGAGCGCATGGAATAATACAATTAATAGATACTTTACAGATCCAAAGTTTAGGAGGATTAAAAGTAAACTAACAGTATACATAAAAACCCAAGATAAAAATACTTTCATTAGCTCCTTATATGTGGAATATTTTTTCTACATAGGAAACAACAAGAAGATAAGAATTCAAAGAAAACAAAAAAAAAAAAAACAAAAAAAAAAAGAAATTAAAATGACATATTTGAGTCTAATACATTATTTCCTTGGTATTAAAGTAAGCCAATAGAAGGAAGGAATTTTCATATCTCAAAAAAGTACAAAATAGTGTTGGAAAAGTTCAGGATTAGCAATTACAGTTAGTAACAACACCACTTAAGGAAAATAAAAAAATTAAGTAAAGAAGATGGATCCGTGAAGGCAGATTGTAACACCTCGTACCGAAGTACATTGGAATTTTCTCAAGTTGATCAAAGTTGATCAGGTTGACCGTCGTTGACTGAAAGGGATCAAACTTTGAATTTTTGATTTGAATAGAATTTTAGGTTGACCGAGGCACCTTTGCGAAGTATGCATTGACCCTTAGTCCGTAGACTTAGCACATCGAAAACGGAGCTACAATTTGAAAGTTATGAGCAAAACAAGTTGAGGTCCGAACTGTTTAAGGGTACTAGAGTTGACCTTTTATTCTTGTAAAATTTGGATTTGAATTCTATATGGTTGTAAAATACTCATCGATATGAGTTCATAGACTAGCGGCATCCTTGATTTGAACATGTTGTTTGAAAGTTAAGGACTCGTGAAAGTTTTTTCGAGATAGTAGTTACTGTTCATCGATCTATATGAGTGTGTGTACAGTGTTGCCACATGTCAATTTCTTGACCACCTGTGAGTACACAGTGGAACCCATGGGCATTTTGATTGGGCGAGAAGGAAGAGAAGGAGAAAGAGGAAAGAGAAAGAGGAGAGCGAGAGGGAGGACCAGCCACCACAGATTCATCATTTTTCAACCACCAGACCACTACATGTGCTGGACCACCTTGATGCCCACCTGAAAACCAGCCAGCCACCCAAATTTCACGGCCAACCAACCGCCGACACTCCGGATCGAGGCATTTTCCAGCCACGACCTATTTTCCTTCCACTGCCGATTTCTCCCAAACCAGACCTCCATTTGCTTCAACACCAGTCCCATTAGCTTATATGTCCTCTGATCTATCTCTCCACCAATTTTCATGGCCATTGGCCGCCGGACACACCACCAGCGATGACGGATTCCGGTGGCCATGACGGCTCGCCAGAAAACCCACCTCCGGTGAGTTTCCGATTACACTTTCCACCCTCTCGCACTAATTTGACCTTCTTGAATCCAAATCCGAGGTCTTTTTCCCTCAATTCTTGACAACTTGTGAGATTTGAGCATATTAAATCTGAAACATTTCCGACAAGATTCCGTCCATCACAGATCCGATCTTCTATAGGTAAGACTCAATCTATGATCCTCGTGTTATAAGCTTCGATTCGGTATATTGTTTGTGAATTTTGGTTAACGTTGTGTTAAATTTTCCAGTATACTTGTATAAATTACATGATTAAAATATTAATTTAATCAGTTTTGTGTAACCTTGATGTTTTAGGAGCCGTGTGAGTTATAGAAATGATCCCGTGGCAAATCTTGGTTAATACGCATGCTCGAGGTGAGTGACCCACCTTCAAAATTATTTTGGGTTGATAAATTGTATATTTTTTGTGTTGATTATATATTTGGAAATTATGTTTCATATGTTAAATATTTAATAGGTTTATATTTGAAATTTTAATGCCAAAACTGAAGGAATTAAAAATATTTGTACATTGAGAAATATTTTGATTTTAAGAATTTAATGGATTTGGGATTTGTTAATAATTATTAAATTTTATTTTTGGAATATTGCGTAATTAAATATTTGAAAAAAAATAAATATGTTCTATGTATTTGATATTTGAGAGGATTTCCATATAAATTTATATTACCTATTCATGATGATTTTTAATATCTGTTTTGCTGCCATATATTTTGGGATTTAAAGATTCATGGTTTAAAGTTTTATTTCAATTATTGTTAAGTTTAATGTTGGCTTTATGATGGTGTTTATATGAATTTAATTGCATACGAATTTTATATAGTTTTTAATATCATTTTTCGTACAACTTGATTTTAAGGATTTGAAAAAAAAATATATGTTTTAAAGTATTATGCTTCAAAAATATTTTTATGCATTTAAATATTATGGATTGATTTTATGAAACTTTAAATTTGGTATATTTGCATCAATGAGATTATGATAATGGATTTTAACTTGATGGATTTACAATGATGGTTTAAAGAAATATGGATCATATAGATTTGAAAAGATATATTTAAATCCAGTAGTATTTATGAGATTTCGAGATTTGAAAAATATATTAAGTTTATGATTTTTATATGCACCATACAATACTGGTGTTCTGTACTATATATGCGGATACGATTAACGCGTAGGTGGATATGATTAGCGCACAGGTTTATTTATAATGTTGTCCTATGATTGCCATTGGATCGTGGGTAAATAGGGTAAAATGCACAGGAAGCATCAATCGCCCCCCTCCATGGCCAGGATGACTGATAACAGCGGCGTTATAGGATGCCACATGATCGTATGCCGGTTTCTCTCTTTAACTTTCCTGTCAGGCAGTGCTTGGGACGATGAGTACTATCGGGCGCCACTGGTATATAGATAATGAAATACAATAAAATTCATGTTAAAATAATAATATTTTAAAGAGTAGTTAAAATTAAAATATATTTAATTATGTTTTCATCATTTATTCGGATTAATGTTTTTAAATGTATTTACCATGATTTTATTATTTAAATCAATTTGATGATTTAAAATGGATTTTATTCATATTTTTACCATTCATTTCAAATTAATGTTTTAAGATGTTATTTATCTTTAAAAATGTGGTTAATTGTGTTCATCATTATTTCAATTGATGTTTTAAATTATATTTTATTATATTTTATCATTTATTTTAAATTGATGTGTACAGTGCTTTTATTATGATTTTAATATTTATTTTAAACTGGTGTTTTAGAATTTCATTTTACCGTGTTGGTATTATTTATTTAAACTTGAGATTTTAACATGGATTTTATTTTATTTTATTATCTATTTCAAAATGAGGTTTAAAATTAATTTTTATATTTCCTTGATTATTTCTAATATAAATTTTATTATGATTTTGTTTTATTTTATTTATGATATTTTATTTACAATTTAATAATTGTTTTTAAAATTATGTTTATTTTTATTTTTCTTTATAAATTTTAGATCTTAATTTATTGTATTTTATTTGCAATTTATTCAATTAGTTGTTTCTTGATTTTTTGGGTATACAAATATTGGTTTTTGTGAAAATGTTTTAAAAATGAAACATTTCCAACTGAGTGAACTATGAGGGTTTTGAGAGAAAACATTATTTTCAACTATTTATTATTTACTTTAGTATTTATTATTAATTAATCAAATTTATTTTATCGTTATATTATGATTATTATTATTATAATTATTATTATTATTATTATTGTATAGTAGATTGGGTTACTCACTGAGATGATTAGCATCTCATGTTTTTAAATCCATTTTCCTAGGCCTAGGTTAGTAGATGTTGATCGTCCGAAGGCGAGCTCGACGTTTTGATTTGTTGCTGGAAGTCCAAAAAGTATTTTTTTCTTTATTTCCTATCTTGTAGTATTTCTTTCTATTCATGTTGTAATAACTATCATAATTAGAAATTTTATAAATGCTCTGTATACTACTCCAACATTTAATTATTTAATATTGCACTGGTTCCTTGTTAATTTCGAAATGCTGCAAACTTGTGGTAATAAATTGTAGTAAGGTGCGAGGAATAAGGAGATACTGTTATAATTGTGTTTTCTATACAAGGAATTTTAAGGTAAGTTCAACTCTTAAAGGAGATTCTGTCAGATTTTTTATAGAAAAGTTCGATAGGGTTTCTCTGAGATCAGGGTTTATCTAGGATTCTGGTAAGGGATCCTAGACGGGTCCTGACATAGATAGTAGACTTTACAAAATCTAATTAGAAGTTTGCTATATCTCACTACTACTCGATCAAATACCATGTATTCTACAAGTCTACTTCAAGGTTCATAGAAAATCCAAGTCAAATACACATCAACGTAGCAAAGCATTTACCTAGATATATGCAAGGAACCAAAAATTTGTGGAATACAAATTAAGTACAAATTCTAAATTGTTCAACTACACAAGTAACAATTGCACTAGACTACTAGATGACTTAAAGAGTACTTATAGGTATGCATTTAGATTAGGCTCTATAATTTTCTTATGGTTATCTAAAAAACTAGAAAGTGTTGAAAAGTTATTTAGTGAAGCTAAATACATTGGAGCAACAATAATAGAAAATCTTGTAATTTAGCTATAAAAAAAAATTCAAAGACATTGGAGAACCTAAAATATCAAGCGTCAAAGATCATTTATGGTAGCAAATCAGCAATTACTATAGTAAAAAAATAATATATTTCACAAGAAAACAAGCACTACGCGAAAATTGATATCTAGCGACACTTATTTAGCGACGCTACGAAACAAATACGTCTGAAAAAACAAAACCGTGACTCTGAGGTTAATGCGTCAGTAAAAATTCAATAAATATACGACGTACTATATAGATTGTGCGTTGCCTGTTCTCTCCTCCACTTTTTTTTTTTAGTTCTTTTAATTAATCTTAATTTAACAACAAATAACCCATAAAGATATTAGAGCAACATAACTGAGGTTGATTTTTTTTTTTCTTTTTTGTTATACGTTTAACAGGCGACCCACAGGCGACGCACCAATAAAATTGTGCGTCGCCTGTTCTTTTTTTTTTTTCAATTTTTTTGTTTAAACATTTAAAAAAAAAAATCAAAATAGGACTATAACAAGAATTGAACCCAGGACCTCTTACACTCTCAAGAAATCACCACACCACTAGGCCAAATCACTTATATGTACTAATACAGCAAAAATTGGCTAATATAGTGTTAGGCGACGCATTATTCAAACAATGCGTCGCCAAATACAAGAACAGGCGACGCATTCCTCAACAAATGCATCGCCTGTTCTTTTTTTTTTTCAATTTTTTTGTTTAAACATTTAAAAAAAATAAAATCAAAATAAGACCAATTGAACCCAGGACCTCATTCACTCTCAGAAAATCACCACACCACTAGGCCAAATCACTTATATGTACACAACAAAAATTGGCTAATAGAGTGTTAGGCGACGCATTATTGAAACAATGCGTCGCCAAATACAAGAACAGGCGACGTATTCCTCAACAAATGTGTCGCCTGTTCTTTTTTTTTTTTTTCAATTTTTTTGTTTAAACATTTAAAAAAAATAAAATCAAAATAGGACCATAACAAGAATTGAACCCAAGACCTCATACACTCTTAGGAAATAACCACACCACTAGGGCAAATCACTTATATGTACTAATACAGCAAAAATTGGCTAATATAGTGTTAGGCGACGCATTATTGAATCAATGCGTCGCCAAATACAAGAACAGGCGACGCATTCCTCAACAAATGCGTCGCCTGTTCTTTTTTTTTTTCAATTTTTTTGTTTAAACATTTAAAAAAAATAAAATCAAAATAAGACCATAACAAGAATTGAACCCAGGACCTCATTCACTCTCAGAAAATCACCACACCACTAGGCCAAATCACTTATATGTACTAATACAACAAAAATTGGCTAATAAAGTATTAGGCGACGCATTATTGTAACAATGCGTCGCCAAATACAAGAACAGGCGACGTATTCCTCAACAAATGCGTCGCCTGTTCTTTTTTTTTTGGCGACGTATTCCTCAACAAATGCGTCGCCTGTTCTTTTTTTTTTTTCAATTTTTTTGTTTAAACATTTAAAAAAAAAAATCAAAATAGGACCATAACATGAATTGAACCCAAGACCTCATACACTCTCAGGAAATCACCACACCACTAGGCCAAATCACTTATATGTACTAATACAGCAAAAATTGGCTAATATAGTGTTAGGCGACGCATTATTCAAACAATGCGTCGCCAAATACAAGAACAGTCGCTGTTCTTTTTTTTTTTCAATTTTTTTGTTTAAACATTTAAAAAAAATAAAATCAAAATAAGACCATAACAAGAATTGAACCTAGGACCTCATACACTCTTAGGAAATCACCACACCACTAGGCCAAATCACTTATATGTACTAATATAGCAAATATTGGCTAATATAGTGTTAGGCGACGCATTATTGAATCAATGCGTCGCCAAATACAAGAACAGGCGACGCATTCCTCAACAAATGCGTCGCCTGTTCATTTTTTTTTTTCAATTTTTTTGTTTAAACATTTAAAAAAAATAAAATCAAAACAGGACCATAACAAGAATTGAACCCAAGACCTCATACACTCTCAGGAAGTAACCACACCACTAGGCCAAATCACTTATATGTACTAATACAGCAACAATTGGCTAATATAGTGTTAGGCGACGCATTATTCAAACAATGCGTCGCCAAATACAAGAACAGGCGACGCATTCCTCAACAAATGCATCGCCTGTTCTTTTTTTTTTTCAATTTTTTTGTTTAAACATTTAAAAAAAATAAAATCAAAATAAGACCAATTGAACCCAGGACCTCATTCACTCTCAGAAAATCACCACACCACTAGGCCAAATCACTTATATGTACACAACAAAAATTGGCTAATAGAGTGTTAGGCGACGCATTATTGAAACAATGCGTCGCCAAATACAAGAACAGGCGACGTATTCCTCAACAAATGTGTCGCCTGTTCTTTTTTTTTTTTTCAATTTTTTTGTTTAAACATTTAAAAAAAATAAAATCAAAATAGGACCATAACAAGAATTGAACCCAAGACCTCATACACTCTTAGGAAATAACCACACCACTAGGGCAAATCACTTATATGTACTAATACAGCAAAAATTGGCTAATATAGTGTTAGGCGACGCATTATTGAATCAATGCGTCGCCAAATACAAGAACAGGCGACGCATTCCTCAACAAATGCGTCGCCTGTTCTTTTTTTTTTTCAATTTTTTTGTTTAAACATTTAAAAAAAATAAAATCAAAATAAGACCATAACAAGAATTGAACCCAGGACCTCATTCACTCTCAGAAAATCACCACACCACTAGGCCAAATCACTTATATGTACTAATACAACAAAAATTGGCTAATAAAGTATTAGGCGACGCATTATTGTAACAATGCGTCGCCAAATACAAGAACAGGTGACGTATTCCTCAACAAATGCGTCGCCTGTTCTTTTTTTTTTGGCGACGTATTCCTCAACAAATGCGTCGCCTGTTCTTTTTTTTTTTTCAATTTTTTTGTTTAAACATTTAAAAAAAAAATCAAAATAGGACCATAACAAGAATTGAACCCAAGACCTCATACACTCTCAGGAAATCACCACACCACTAGGCCAAATCACTTATATGTACTAATACAGCAAAAATTGGCTAATATAGTGTTAGGCGACGCATTATTCAAACAATGCGTCGCCAAATACAAGAACAGTCGCTGTTCTTTTTTTTTTTCAATTTTTTTGTTTAAACATTTAAAAAAAATAAAATCAAAATAAGACCATAACAAGAATTGAACCTAGGACCTCATACACTCTTAGGAAATCACCACACCACTAGGCCAAATCACTTATATGTACTAATATAGCAAATATTGGCTAATATAGTGTTAGGCGACGCATTATTGAATCAATGCGTCGCCAAATACAAGAACAGACGCACCATAACAAGAATTGAACCCAAGACCTCATACACTCTCAGGAAATAACCACACCACTAGGCCAAATCACTTATATGTACTAATACAGCAAAAATTGGCTAATATAGTGTTAGGCGACGCATTATTCAAACAATGCGTCGCCAAATACAAGAACCGCATTCCTCAACAAATGCGTCGCTTGTTCTTTTTTTTTTTTTTCAATTTTTTTGTTTAAACATTTAAAAAAAATAAAATCAAAATAGGACCATAACAAGAATTGAACCTAAGACCTCATACACTCTCAGGAAATAACCACACCACTAGGCCAAATCACTTATATGTACTAATACAGCAAAAATTGGCTAATATAGTGTTAGGCGACGCATTATTCAAACAATGCGTCGCCAAATACAAGAACAGGCGACCCATTCCTCAACAAATGCGTCGCTTGTTCTTTTTTTTTTTTTCAATTTTTTTGTTTAAACATTTAAAAAAAATAAAATCAAAATAAGACCATAACAAGAATTGAACCCAAGACCTCATACACTCTCATGAAATCACCACACCACTAGGCCAAATCACTTATATGTACTAATATAGCAAATATTGGCTAATATAGTGTTAGGCGACGCATTATTGAATCAATGCGTCGCCAAATACAAGAACAGGCGACGCATTCCTCAACAAATGCGTCGCCTGTTCATTTTTTTTTTCAATTTTTTTGTTTAAACATTTAAAAAAAATAAAATCAAAACAGGACCATAACAAGAATTGAACCCAAGACCTCATACACTCTCAGGAAGTAACCACACCACTAGGCCAAATCACTTATATGTACTAATACAGCAACAATTGGCTAATATAGTGTTAGGCGACGCATTATTCAAACAATGCGTCGCCAAATACAAGAACAGGCAACGCATTCCTCAACAAATGTGTCGCCTGTTCGCCTGTTCTTTTTTTTTTCAATTTTTTTGTTTAAACATTTAAAAAAAATAAAATCAAAATAAGACCATAACAAGAATTGTACCCAGGACCTCATACACTCTCATGAAATCACCACACCACTAGGCCAAATCACTTATATGTACTAATATAGCAAATATTGGCTAATATAGTGTTAGGCGACGCATTATTGAATCAATGTGTCGCCAAATACAAGAACAGGCGACGCATTCCTCAACAAATGCGTCGCCTGTTCATTTTTTTTTTTCAATTTTTTTGTTTAAACATTTCAAAAAAAAATCAAAATAAGATCATAACAAGAATTGAACCCAGGACCTCATACACTCTCAGGAAATCACCACACCACTAGGCCAAATCACTTATATGTACTAATACAGCAAAAATTGGCTAATATAGTATTAAGCGACGCATTATTCAAACAATGCGTCGCCAAATACAAGAACAGGCGACGCATTCCTCAACAAATGCGTCGCCTGTTCATTTTTTTTTTCAATTTTTTTGTTTAAACATTTAAAAAAAATAATATTAACAAATGCGTCGCCTGTTCATTTTTTTTTTCAATTTTTTTGTTTAAACATTTAAAAAAAATAAAATCAAAATAGGACCATAACAAGAATTGAACCTAAGACCTCATACACTCTCAAGAAATAACCACACCACTAGGCCAAATCACTTATATGTACTAATACAGCAAAAATTGGCTAATATAGTGTTAGGCGACGCATTATTCAAACAATGCGTCGCCAAATACAAGAACAGGCGACGCATTCCTCAACAAATGTGTCGCCTGTTCGCCTGTTCTTTTTTTTTTTTTCAATTTTTTTGTTTAAACATTTAAAAAAAATAAAATCAAAATAAGACCATAACAAGAATTGAACCCAGGACCTCATACACTCTCATGAAATCACCACACCACTAGGCCAAATCACTTATATGTACTAATATAGCAAATATTGGCTAATATAGTGTTTGGCGACGCATTATTGAATCAATGCGTCGCCAAATACAAGAACAGGCGACGCATTCCTCAACAAATGCGTCGCCTGTTCCTTTTTTTTTTTTTAATTTTTTTGTTTAAACATTTAAAAAAAATAAAATCAAAATAGGACCATAACAAGAATTGAACCCAAGACCTCCTACACTCTCAAGAAATCACCACACCACAGGCAATCCTTCTTGAAGAGAATACGTTGCCTATTCTCTCAATTAACAAAAACAAAAATTTTGAAAGACATGCAAATTTTATAAAGAATAAAGGTGTACTTGAAAAACAGAAAAATAAGCAGCAATCTTCGATATTTTGCTTCGCATTTTTAAGAAATATTTTCAGTTTTTATTTGTAGTTGAAAAATAAAAATATTAATCAAAGAAAAAAAATGCAATTGGGAGAAAAGGCGCGTTCTTGCCATTTTTTGAAAATTTTTGGCGCGTTTTTAAATTTTTACGCGCTCCTTTAAATCCATTTTTTCTTTTTTAAAACTACATCAAGTACACCACCTAATCGATATTAGATTTGGAAGCAATCTAAGAGAGACTTGAAGAGTGAGATATTCCAGGTTTCATTTTTCATTTGCCTACGTTGTCGTCGGCCGAGAAGCTAGATTTCTCTTTGTCGCCCTCGTGATTTTTTGGTTTTCTTCTTTCTTTATCTCCATCGTTTAGGTGAGTTTCTTTTTTCTTAACATGAGGTGGGTTGTTTTTTTTTTTTTTTTTTTCATTTTAACTGCAGCTTAGGTTCATTGGGTTTTATTAATCTTGCTTTTTTAGAAATTATGTTTGTGATATTGCTTGACATTATTTTGCTAAGTTCAACAAGTATTTTGTGTTGAAGATTAACTTGAATCAAGATGGTCTATTGTTTTAACTTCACCACAACATCGTACGGTTGTTGAAGAAGATGTTCTTGGAGATACAAAGATGGCTCACAATCCATTTGTCATATAGTTGCCAAGTGTCGATGAAAATGATAATGAGGATGAATGTGAGAGTGACTATGTTTGTAATGACTATGAGGGGAGAAATGTGATTCGTCAAATCTTAAGAACAATGGTAATATTTTTTAAATTTTCATTTATACTAAATTACAAATTTAATAATGATTAATATTTTATTTATTTTGCATAAGTGCATGCTAATAACTTTTTTAATGTTTCCATATGCAGTATGAGGATGTAATATCGTCAACAAGAGGTCAACTTCCATCTCAATGAATATGCATTCATGGAAGTTTAATTAATATTAAATTTGTTATGAAAAATACAATAGCTTACAAATTATGTAAAAATATATCAATGAGATGATATTTAATTTATTTGATAATTAATTTGTTATGACAAAATATTTATTTAAAATTTTTGTATTCTATTTATTTTGGATGAAGCTAGTTTTCATTTTTTTGTATTTTAATTATTTTTATATTTTTACTATTTTAATCACTTTTCACAAAATTTAAAAAAAAAAAAAAAAAAAAAAGAAGGGGCGACGCATTAAGAAATAATGCGTCGCTAAAAGTGTCGATCCGTCGTTAAATAGGCGACTCGATTAATGCGTCTCTAAATAGGCAATTCTACTAATGCGTCGCTAAATAGTCAACTCTATTAATGCGTCACTAAATAGGCGACTCTATTAATGCGTCGCTAAATAGTCACTTTATTAATGCGTCGCTAAATAGACGACTCTACTAATGCGTCGCTAAATAGTAAAATGCGTCGCTAAATAGGCGACACTAATAATGCGTCTCTAAATAGTCAATGCGTCGCTAAATAGGCGACTCTATTAATGCGTCGCTAAAAGTAAATATGAGTCGCTAAAAAGTCAAAGATAGGCGACTCTTATAATGCGTCGCTTGTTGTCTTATAGATTTAGCGACAAGACATTAGGCGACACCGTGCGATACGTCGTTATTTATTTTGTGCGACGCATTTATTGCGTCAGTTATCAATGCGATTCTAGTAGTGAAGACACATTATGATCAAATTCCATTTCCTACGTGATGTAGTCGAAAATAAAGAAATTAAATTGATGTACTGCAAGATTGAAGAATAGCTAGCTAATATTTTCACCTAAATACTATCTTCAGCACAATTTGAATTACTTCAAAAAATTATCAGAGTTTCAAAAATGTTCATAAAGGAGTGTTGAATGATGAACATTTTGACATTTAGCAAGCAAATGACTTACTCATCAATTTAGATTAACACACTAGCAACGCATGACACCTAAGGTGTCTTCTTGCATGACCATTTAATATAATTTGTTGACACCTAAGTTGCCATATGTCAACATGTATGACCTTTTCTCATTCTATAAATAAGATACGTCTCCCATTTGCATTTAATAAGGAAAAAAAAAAAAAAAACACCCACATTCTTTTGTTGCTTGTGTTTGAAAATATTTCTATATAAGAAGTTTGAGCAATTTCCAAAATATTTTTCCATTCAGCTTCGAACAATTATTTAGGGTAATCTAGTTGGAATTCTATTTAATATGTTTCATGCTCCTTCTCCTATTGGGTTTTATTCAAAAATATACATATATATATATATATATATATATAGTTATGTATCCATGTTGGTTGTCACATAGGAAAAATAAATTATCAATCAAATTTTAAAAAATCCAATTAACCTTTTTATAACAATTTTTAATAGGTCTCATGCAAATATGACATGTTACTTCCTTTTATAGATTATATTCAAAATACACACACACACACACACACACACACACACACACACACACACATATATGTGGCATTATTTAGATAATATGATTTGCCATATAAACTATCCTTACCATAAGATCCTTACTGCATCCTTACTATATTAGAATTATGTATCTATATATGTAATTACGTTCAAATTACGTATTTAATAACGTCATGATTCATTTTTTAACATTTTAATCACATTAAGAATTGAAATTTAAAATTAAATTTGTTATCACCATATCTTGACATGATTTGTTTACCATAAATAAAATTTTAGTATGTTACTAAATTCATGCTTGATCACTTTTTTAATTTTATTAAATTTTAGCATTTGATATGATCCAAATGCTATTAAAAGAAAAGATAATATTGATACCATCAGATTATTCTAAAAAGGCTTAAACATATATATCATATAAAAATAAAGTATTAATGACATTTATATTATTAGAGCATCTACAATTGCACTATCTTCTGTTTATTTTTTTGTCACTTTAAAAAAATAAATAGATACTTAAAATAAAATAAAAAATTAATATATCTAGTTAAACATTTTATCAAGCTAATATAGAAAAAAAAATATTATCAAAATGATTTTCTATTTATGAAGACATTGTCACACATTATAAATTTTTTTAAAATATTAATTTAAAAAAATAAAAATTTTGATCAAAAATATATAATTAATTAATAATTATAAATAATTTGTTATATATTATTATTAAAAAATTATTTCAAAATTAATTATATATTTATATTATTTAAATTTAAATATATAAAAATGACATCTCTTTCCGTTGAAATAAAAATATATCAATTATGTGACTTGAAAAATAAAATAAAATTGTTGAAATAAGTGATAAAAATAAAAAACGTCCAATCGACTCTTCTTGTCCGGCCTTATGGTGGACCTCAGAGTCAATTATCTGACGTCAACTTACCGTACACGCATACTACACATTGTCTGTCAATCAATATCAGGTGGCACTGCTAAGCGTGTATCATGCTAGCAAACTGAATTTGCCCTTGAAAAGAAAAACAAAAAAATCAAAAAGCACGGTTGGGGTCAAACTTTAAATGCAAAGTATGATTTGCGAAAATTCGAGCAGCAACGTTATGCACAGGCTTGACCTGTGTTGCCTGCACGAGATCCACATCTTGATTTGACTTATCCATCTTCTCTGGTGTCCGAATCTGCATGCATTAATCGCTCCAAAACCGCGTTATACACATTCAGATATCTGAAGTGACATTGAAAGATTGACATTAAGTAAGAGAGTCACATGGTAGATGCAAAATTGATTTCTAAATTCCATCAAAGATTGCTAAATTCCAAAATAGCCCCTTTTATTATTTATTTATTTATTTTATTTTAAGTAGTGTAGATGCCATTTTTCTTATAAATTATAACGCATTTTACAGCTTACCCCTAACTATAATAATTCTCATATTTCCCCTCCAACTATTGTTTTGTTTGTTTAGTCAATCATGCTTTTTTTTAACGAAGACTTTGATAATATTTTATCTAAGATTTAAAATTTTTTATATCGATAAAAATATCAATGATTCAAAATATAAAAATATTCATAAAAATATTAAAAATTATTAAATATCATAAAAACTATCAAAATTGATAAAAATTTATTTAAAAAATAATAATTTTTATTAAATTTTTAAAATTGATTTATTTAATTAATTAATTATCTAATTGATTAAAAATTACAAAAAAATGGAATAAATATTATATATTTTTTTAATTGATCGATTTATAATAAATGTTAATGATTATAAATATGTTATTGTTAATAAAAAAATATATAAAAATATATATATATATATGTATAATAAAATTATTTATTAATTAAAATAAAATAATTATTACAGTTACATTATAGTTCATAACTACCACTTCAATACCATAAAAAACTTCTGGATGGTTGAAAATTATTGATCTATTTTTTATTCTCATTTTAAAATGTGAAACATAATAAGTAATTATTGAAACATATATTTTTTTTAATAATTTTGTATACAATTGTTAATATGACAACGATACAAATATTGATAGTTGAGTAAGTAGAGAATATATTTCCTACATATCTTTAATTTTTTTGTATACATATTAAGTTTTATTTACTTTATAATATTTATATAAATATTAAAATTTTATTGTAAAAAATATATAAAAACAGAAAGGTAAACCTGTAATGTATGATACTAATTTTCTCTAACAATATAATAGACTTATTTAATATAATTTTGGAGATTGTTTGTTAAATGTGAATTTTTTATTTTTATTTGCTCAATTATTATAAGGTAATTAAAAGGTTAAAAAAATCAATAATGTTAATTTGGCAAAAATTTTTACTAATATCAATAATAATTATAAAAATTTTTGATAAAAAATTAAAAAATTCATAAATTTTTTTAAAATTTTTATGAAATTTTTTATACAAATATAAAATTTTAACCAAATCGTACAGAATCGGATTAGGATATTATAAAAAAAAAAAAATCATCAAACTTATTAAAAATATAAAAATTCTCAATGAATATTGTGAAAATTATATCTATTTCTATGTTGGAAAAATAAAAATTTCACAAAAAGTTTATAATTTTTTCAACTATGAATCTACCACATTTCAACTTCACCTAACAAGGCAATGTCAACTGATGGTCTAAATTTTTTTGGCAAAAGCAAATTTTATTTTACTTTTTGATCATTTACAGCAAGAAAATTTTATTTTACGTTTCGATATTTACGACAAGAAAATATTATTTTATTAAATTAATATTTGACAAGTACAAACTTATACCAAATATGATTTGCTTCATTAAATAAAAATTAAAAAAATATATTCCTTCTGAAAAAATATCACGCATTATTCAAATATTTCTATGGTGAGAGTTAGTTAGTGTTCTTTCTTACGTGCAGATCGCTTCATGGTGAAAGACACAAAGCAGACTTTTCATTTAAACTTGTTGAAGCTCCGACAGAGTCAAACTGAGCTGCCAATGAGCTGGCTCGTTCTTCTCTATGCTCGTCTTCTTTGGAATCCTACGTGGAGAAGATGCCACATGGTTTGGTTCGTACACTCAAGGATGAAATTTGTAGTGTTGTTTCATCTTATTGAAGTATGAGGTTTTGTTTCAAAAAATAAATAAATAAACAAAAATAAAAATAAAAACTACCAGCAAGGTTAATTAAAATTATAATGTGAAATAGATAGTTGAAATTTTAAAAAACTAGAGAAGCATATATGGAAGTAAAAAGAAAAATGTATGAAATAGTATAAATGTTAGTATAACTAATATGAATAAACCCATATGCATTTTTTTTTTTTTGACAATAAATTAAGCCATATGCATTTGAAAGTCAATCGTTCTAAGAGCATCTTCAACGAAAATAAATATGTCAAGTAGGCAATTTGGTCAATGCTTATTAAATTATCTTTCAATTGCTTATTAAATTATCTTTCAATTACAATGTTTTGAATGAATATAAAACTAATATAATCTAGACATTATCAAGTAAATATTTATTTATTAAATTTCTATGAGACATTTTAAATTTTGTAAAAAGTTAAATTTTTCTTAAAATGTTAATTTTTCCAAAAAAATAAAAAAATAACATATATAATTAATTAATAGTTATAAATAACTTTTGTATACATTACCATCAGATAATAAATTTATATTTATAGTACTGATACAAACACACAAATATTGATGAAATTTATTTACTAAATGATACTTGTTAAGGTATTATTAATTAGCATATTCTTATAAATTAAATATGAATAAGTAAACCATTAAATTGATAGGTAAAATAAAAAAAAATAAATGTTACAATATCATCTACTACATCATTTAATAAATAATTTTTTTATCATTATTTAGTAAATAAATTCAATAAATATTTTGATAAATATAACATTGTTATCAAAGCATCTTCAATGTGAATATGAATTACTCTATACAATTTATATTGTTTAAATTGAGATTGCACATAAACACATGTCAATTATAAAATTATTTTTCAATAATAATATGCATAAAAAGCTATTTATATCTATTAATTAATTAGATATTTGGCTACTTTATTTTATTTTTTGAAAGAATTGTCTTTCTAAAGAAAATTTAGTCTTTTAGAAATTTTCAAAATGTCGACTTTCTTATCACATCAATTTTGACAAAATATTTTGGCATACCTACTGTAGAAGTGTCTTTTAGTAACTGTCCATATTGTTAATATGAAAAAATATAATAATAGATAAAGTTATTGAAAATGCTCTTTTATTTAATTATATATTGCTATATAAATTTTCAAAATTTCGACTTTCTTATCACATCAATTTTGACAAAATATTTAGGTATACCTATTGTAAAGGTTTTTTTTAGTAACTACCTGTATTTTTAATGTAAAAAAATATAATAATAGATAAAGTTATTCAAAATATTCTTCTATTTAATTATATATTGCTATATAAATTTAGATAATGTAAATTTTTATTGCATGTAAAGAATATTTTATATCCATAATTGAATATGCTCTTATAAATACAAAATTTCAAAGAAAAAAAATTAAAAGTTTTTTTTTTCTCTTATTTATTTATGGATAAAAAATGAGGGGCTAAAGGCCCAAAAAACGAAAAAGGAAGTTGCTGCACCCGCAACCAAAATCATACCACTAGACAAAACTTAAAGAAATTTGTTTTTCTTTTTTGGGTAAACAAAACTTGAAAGAGACTGTTCATGAGAAATGGCGTGTCAGTCTAGCTTTCTAGCTCACTAAAAATTGAAGAAAAAACTAAATAATGAAAAGAAAAAAAAAATCCACCTGTAATTTGTCTTATATGATAAAACTAGTATATATGCGTTTAGAAAATCCCTTATCATGAAATCGGTAATTTAATTAAATTAGGATTACCCATGTTACAAAGGTTTAACCATTCGGATAAATAAAAATTAATTTTTGAATTCAAATTTAGCACTTGCCATCTAGGAAGGCCAAATTAAATAAAATTAGAGATTCTTTAACTTGAGAATTCTTATATATATATACATAATTTTAATATAGTAAAAATAAAAATAAAAAAATTATGATAAAGATAATTTATGTGGCAAATCATATTATTCATGTTAATTGTCATATAAAAAATATGAATCTGTTTTCTTGACCCATTGAAAAAAATAATTTTTTTAGAAAAATAATCCAATTAATATCTTATAATAATTATTGGTAGGTTAAATGTAAATATAACTTTTTGTTACTTCTGAAATTATGATTTGTTTAATAAAAATTAAAACATATTTAAATAATATATCATTATTTAAATAATGTGACTTGCCACAAGCTGTCGCATATTTAAAATTTCCATATCAAACCTGTTTGTATGTATTTTGCAGTAATAAATTATAAAGGCACCTTTGGTATGTAGAATGATTATTTCTAGATAAATAGTAATGTCGATTGATAGAAATCAGATAAGGGACAATGAATAGATATTCTTCTTGATATATTTGTTTATTGTCTTAGACTAAGTTCAATGTTTAGTCTTTATAAAAATTTGTTTTTTTTTTTCCAAAAATATCAAATTTGGTAAAAATGACTTAAATGTCAAAATTTATAGTTATTTACACATTTTTAGTTTAGGATAATCAATTTCGATTTAAATATATTATAAATATAATAAGAATTAGAATTTATTTATTTATTTATTTTTATTTTTTTGGGAATAGCTCTTCTTGAATTAGGGGAATAAGTATTCATATGGAATAGATATACCTAAAATTTTTAATGTATCAAAGAGAAGAATAGTTTATCCTATAAAATAGATATTCTACTTTTACATCTATTTTGCATATTAGATGTGCTGGAAGTTTGTGAAGAGGTAAGGGAAGAGGAATCTTATTAGGAAATAGACAATGTTGGATGCCCACTTTTTCTCCATCATATGACAAATCAAAGTTTCCCTTATTCCTTTCAAAAACTTAGAGACAAAAGGAATTCCTTAATTTTTTTTTTTTTGGATCATTTACAATAATTTTCCCCCATTTTGGTATCGCTAATCCATAATCCCAACACATAGATCTAAATGGCTTATCAACTAAGTTGATCTCCATTAACTCCTTAATTTGGTGTCCTATTTTGGGAGTTCAATGCATTAATTTTTCCTACAATACTTTAGTTAAATATTATATATATTATTTTTCAAATCAATTAACATTTAATAACGTTCAAATCATGTTATGTATTTAAATTGAAAAAAAATAATGCTAGAGGTTCTAACTAAATCTATTAAATGTACACTAAGTGTCATGTGTCAATATTTGATTTGGTTATGTTTTAGTTATAATAACATTTTCAAACATTTACTTATTCAAACTTAGGTTATATTTATATGTTAATAAATAAAATAGTTACACATTACACTTTTACATTAATAAAATAGGCAATGCATAACAGTTTTAAGCAGTCCTAGAATTAATTGGATGACACTTACTACCTATAATGAAATCTGGCATCGTAGATTTAATCCACGATAGTTTAAGAATTGTTGGCTATACATTTTGATATATTTATTTGATACTTCTAGCAATATTTATTATGCATGAAACTGCTATTCTTTTATTTACTTTATTTATTTTCTTAAAGTTGGTATAGTTATTGTTGAAAAAAAAAAAAAAGAATAATTGGTATAGTAGAATAAATAGAATTTCGCTCCTCAATAAGAGCATGTTTATTAATCAAATAATAATAATAACAGCATTTTCTTCTTTTTGTTTTTGGTAAACTCAAGTAAGTGCTAAGTCTCTTCGATTATATATATATATATATATATATATATATATATATATTCTATTTAGTTTATGTTGGAAATTTTTTAAATTTAGTTTTCAAAAAAAAAAAAAACTGATTTGTTTTCCTTTTTTAGAAAAGAGAGTTAAACGCAATTTAATGTAACACCCCGTCCCGAACCATGTCGGAATTTTTGCACGTTGACCGAGGTTGACTGTTGACTGTTGACCGTTGACCGTTGACCAAAAGGGTCAAAAGTTGACTTTTTGATCCAGTTGGAATTCTACGTTGACTGAGGTACCGTTACGAAGTACACGTTGACACGAGTTCGTAGACTAGTAGCACATGAAAACGGAGCTACGGTTTGAAAGTTACGAGCAAAACAAGTTGAGGTCCAAACTGTCCAAGGGGTGCTGGAGTTGACTTTTTATTCATGCAAGGTTGAGCTTTGACTTATGCATGGTTATGAAGTGCTCATCGATATGAGTCCGTAGACTAGCGGCACGTCTGATTTGGACATGTGGTTTGGAAGTTATGGACCTGTAAAGTTTTTCAAATACTGTATTATTTTAATATTATTTTTAAACGCGTAACGATGTGCCACGTGTGACTTAATGAAGGTGACCATGTGTCACCATGTTGAGAAGCCACATGTCAACCATGTGTAATATCATATTATTTTATTATTATTTTAAATAATAATATTATTATTAATATTATTTAATTAATTTTAATTAATTTCTTTTTTATTTTCCTTTTTCTTTTCTTTTTCTTTTTCTTTTTCTTTTCTTTTCCCCACGTGGGAAAACACCTCCTTTCTCTTTTCTTTTCCTTTCCTTCCCTTCTTCTTCCCCGAGCCCGACAGAGACAAAAAAAAAAAAAAAAAAAACACGCAGAGACTTCTCCCTCTCTCTCTCTCCTTTGACTCTCTCCCCCGCTCTCTTTGACCGGCCTTTTGGCTGGATTTTAGTAGACGGAATGCCACACGTGCCGGCCACCGGTGTAGCCCATCTCCCCGCGACCTCAGCCTCCAATTTTCCCGGCCAGTCGCCGCCGGACGTGCCCAGATCGGGCCGGTGAAATCGGCGGCGGCCGGTTATGTTTTTCCGGCGATTCTCGCCGTTTTTGACCAACCCAGCCCGACCCATACCTCTATTCCACCATTTTCGACCCCTCTGAATCCATTTCCGGGGTTAGATTGCCCAAAATCCCCATCGTTTGAGAGATCCCTCAAGTTTAAATCCGGCCGAAGCTTTCCGGCCAAATTCCGACCACCTCCGGCGGAATTAGGGTCGATGGAGATCGAATTTGTAATCCTCGTCGCTCAAGCTTCGATTCGGTATATTATTCGACTATTTTGGATAACGTTTGTGTTTGACCCCTCGGGTACCGGGTATTATTTACCCGAATAAAATATTATTTTATTTGACTGTGTGTGAATTGTGTTTTAGGAGCACGGGTGAGTCATGGAATTGATCCCATGGTGGATCTTAGGTTAATTGCGTGCTCCAGGTGAGTGACCCACCTTCAAATTAATTTTGGGAATTTAATTGGTGAATATTATGTGTGATTTGAATATTTGGAATTTAAATTCTATGTGCCAAATAGTTATTTGATTTATTGTGGAATTATTAGTGAATTTATTTTGATTAAAGACAGTATGCATTATATAAATTTATGCCATGTGAAATTATTTTATGGTTTTGAGAATTTGGAAATTCTTGTGGTTTTAACATTAAATCGGGCATGATTTGATTTTCAAATATTTCAAGGAAAATATTTGTTTATGTTGGTGACTCCAATTTTTATAAAATATAACCATGGAATATTATGAGATTTAATTATTATATTTCGAGAAATTATTTATGCTATTGGGAAAATGTGAATATTTGAATTGGTGGATTTGGGAGTTGGTGGATTTGAAAATCATGGAATTTATGGTGTTGATTATAAAAAAATTGTGGAGGATTTTCGGGTTCAAGCGGATGGGATAAACCCGCTATGCTTATGCAAAATGTGAAATTTGATATATAATTTAAATATGTGGATTTTATGATTTTTAGATGCACCGTGCACATACTGGTGTTCTGTTTATATGTGATATGGATATTGTGCACACGGATGTGATTAGCGCGCAGGAGGGTGTGAGTAGCGCGCAGGTGATATTATGAGGTTGTCCTGTGGTTGCCATCGGATGAGGGTAGGCCACCCCTCCATGGCCGGGACACCAGTTAGCAGCAGCGCAGTGGGATGCCACGCGACCACCGTATGCCGGTTTTTTTCTATAACCTCCTGTCTGGCGGTACCTTAGGATGCTGGGTACTGTTGGCGCCACTGGTATATAGTGGGTGCATCAAGTGATTTTCAGAACTGTGATTTTAAAATAAATATTTTGAAACTGTATTGGAATTAAAAATATAATTATTACTGTCTCTGGTATTTATTTGATGCCTTGGTTTTCAGGGAATACGAACAAAGGGTTTTGTGAAAAAGTTTTAAAAGGGGAACTTTTCCAACCGAGAGAATTGTAAGGGTTTTGAGAGAAATTATTATTTCCAATTAATTATTATTTATCTACTTATTACCGTGGTATTATATTGTATAGTAGATAGGGTCACTCACTGAGATGATTAGCATCTCATATTTTCAAATTCCGTTCCTCTAGGTACCAGGTTGTCGGTGTTCATCTGGAGCGGACTTGATCTTCATCACTGTCTTAGTTCGTGAAGTACCCTGTTCTTCTTTTATTGCAGTTGTAGTATTTCTTTCACTCTTGTTGTATTCTATACTTAGTAGTACTTCATGAAGCTCTGTATACTGTATGGGACACTTATGTATTTATTATGCACTGGATTACTGTTATTTATTTTTGGAGTGCTGAAATTTGTGGAAATCAACTTGTAGTTGTGGGAGGAATAAGGTGGACGTTTTAGAAGTGTGTTTTCAGTGCAGGTAATTTTTGATAAGTTCTACCCTTAAGGGAGGTGCTGCCGGATTTTCCGTTAGAAGGTTCGGTGGTATTTCCCCGGGATCAGGACTTGTCTAGGGTTCCGGAGAAAGAATTCTGAACAGATCCTGACATTAATGTTATAGTTTAAAGAATTTATTAAAGTAGATTTTATTGTAGATTTGCAATATTGAAACCGGAATCAAGTGTCAAGACAATCATTATCATACATTAACTTTTTTTATTTTCTTACTCTCGAGGGGAGGAGCAAATGAAAAGAAACCCTTGTTCATTTCATTTTGCCGGGTCAAATAGGGCAAGTCCCATTTGTGTTTTGTGGTGGACTCAATTTGACCAATAATTCTGTGGAGGAGGAGGCTACTAAGGCTGCATATCAATCATATTTAATATGGTTACTTGTTTCCCTTATCACATATTTTCTATTTACTTTATTACATATTCTATACACCAATAAATAGATGTATTTGTTAGTATATTATAAGAAAAAAGAATAAAGAAAATGTAGCTCTAGTTTTGTTTGTTGTGGATGTATTTGATATTTAACGATATATATATATATATATTTTTTTTTTCCTTCGAAATAAATATGCCTCTTTTGCTTGGGTTTCCTTTCAATTATAACCATCCTATTCCCAATGATTTTTTTTTTTAATCAAAAAAAGAGGAAGTAAAACTTCAAACTTTCTCTTCCCATGCCACTAACATCAAAATTTCAAACTCGCTACCTATTTTAATACTTCACGGATTTATACTTTAGCCAGCTCCAAACCCATAGGACATATTTAGTATATAAAATGGTACTTATTTTTATGAAATAGGATTAGCAAATCTTGAATAGTGGAAACGAGTGGAATATAATAGATTTTCCTATTCCTTATTTTATTCATAGTTAGGGTAACTTTTAAGTGAGTTGTTGCCTTCTAATTCTTAAAAGGTAATTGGCGCGTTTTTCCCTTTAACTTGAGCTTGTTTTGGTACTTTCATCTCTACTTTTCTTTTTCTTTTTTTTATTTGGCATTTTAGTTATTGAACTCCAATTGTGCTTACATAAATAGTTCTCAAATTGAATTTTATATGGCACTTTGGTAATTGAACTCAAATTTTGCTTGCATAAATGCTCCTACAACTAAATTTCACTTGCACAAATGGTCCTTATACTAATTATGTTTTGACATTTTGAGGACAAATTTTCAAAGGAAATTTGACTTAGGGGATCAAAGTGCCCAAAAAAAATAATAATAAAAAAATAAAAAAATAAAATTCAGGGATTGAAGTGCTAAAACATATTCAATAAAAAGGAAAACTGCAATGATCACCCTGTGTAACCCCCTACCTCGATTAGTGGATCTATTATTCTTTGTCGATATTGTCTTAAATTTGGCCAATACACTTCTATATTTAGTAATGACACTCGATACAGGTCAGTCTCTACTGATGTTGTCAACTTCCAAGGAGGTCACCTATGTTTAAACTACTCTTGTCTTAGCAAGCTTAATTTAGAAATTATTTTGAACCCTAAAACTAATTCCTTTGAAAAATCCTGGTGTTATTGGGGTGTCTATCATTACATTTGAACCATTATAGTATCTACCTATGCTGGTTGTCACAATCCACTCTTTTGGGGCCCAACATTCTTGTTGATACACTTTTGGTTAGGTACAGACTGATACCATTTGTAACACCACGCTTCCACTTGCACATCCATCACTCTTTGTTAATATTGTCTCCAAATTAGCCATCATATCGATATTGTTCCTAATTTAGCCATCGCACTTGGTATGGATTGTTTGTTCAAAACTTCCCAAAAAGTCATTCATATCCATTATTGGACTACTCTAGCCTAAGTGAGCTTAAATTTAGAATTCTTTTGAACTCTGAGATCAGCTGCTCTACAAAGGTCTTTGTATAATGACAATAATTATTATTACACTTCAATCATCCCTTAATCCATACTCGAACAATATGAAATTGGATATTAAGTAGTCTATCAATACTCTACATTCACCTACATTGGTTGTCAAACCTTACTTAAAATTATTTTGTATAAAATTCTTGGGCTAGATTTTGAAAATAAATTCTAACAAACTAATCATATAGATTGATGCAAATTTAGGTTAATTGGTAGATGGCAGAAAAAGATGTTGGAAGACATCTATCTTACTCTTAGTCCCAAAATTTTACGTTAAAAAGAAAAAAAGGAGTTTTATGGTCTATCAGTAACACCGCTTGTCATTTGTCACTCGTCCAATGGAATATCTGGAGACAAGTGTCCGATGGGAGAGTGAGTGAATGGGTAAGAGCATGTTTGTTTGTTTGTTTGTTTGTTTTTTTTTTTTTTTTTTTTTTTTTTTTTTTTGGAGTGAGAAAAAGACGTGTTAGACTAGAGAAAGTTCATCTCAACCTTCGGAGACTTTTCGTATAACCTTTATAATTAATACAACGCGCATGCATGTCTCACCATTTAATTGCTGGGACAGAACGGAAGACCACAGTTTTTTTATTTTTTTATTTTTTATTTTTTATTTTAATAATTAATTAATTATAGATTTCAGATATTCATGACCAAGAAGTATGGGAAAGATATACTAAAAATATTCTTCTTATTGCCACTACTCGTATTCCTCTGTCCACACACACCAATTGACAATTCGATTCCAAAAAACAAACCTACAAAACATCAATTTTGCGTTGTCCGCTCTTAACGATGTGACGGTGATAATGATAGGATTAACTAAACCTTGAATGATATGCCCTTACCAGAAATTAAAAACAAAAAAAACTTGAATTATATGTGATTTACATAAAACGAAACCACGGGAGGCTCAATAATAAATATGTGCGATTGACTAGGATTAATATATAGTAGCAGTGATGGCCGTGTTAACCAAAAAAAAAGTACAGTACTAATGTGTTTTTTTTTTTTTCGTGTGGCAAAATATACGGTGCTAAATAACAAGGTCTTTCAAAGTATAATTTCAATTAAATATATTTTAGAAGCCTCGCACTCGTACACAGCTACTGAATTCGACAAGAAAAAAAAAAAAAAAAAAAAAGAAACAAATTTTAAAACGTTTCTCATATTTGTGACACATTCATTTAAGTTTCTACGTGGGTTACAAATCCCCACGGCTTCTTGGCAAAATCTTTATTCTTTAATTACGAAGAATATTAATTGCATCAATATAATTACAGATTACGGAAGGGCTGAAAATTCAGCTTGAAAAATATAAAATATTAATCACTGGAGCCACCAAGATTGATCAAAGATTATTCAGGTGTGAAAGTACACACTATGTGGTCCAAGATGTTGTTTATATTGGTTGGCACAATGAAAGTAACCAATTCAAAACTACTATAAATATGGCATTCTCTTGTTAAACTTTACACAATACGTAGGCTTGGTGTGTGGAAAAACTACTGGGAATACATTTTTAGATCTGGGTTCGACTAGGTCTGTTAAGAACCCATTCCTCTTCAATTTAGAATATACTATAAACTCTCACAAAAAAAAAAAAAAAAAAAGAAAAAGAAAAACCCCCGTCCATGGAATTTCCACCTTCCTCAATTGAAGCCCAGCTCCAAACTATTAAGGAAACCATGTTTTCAGACATGGATCCTTATTCATTGGTTATGCCTTCGGCTTATGAAACAGCATGGTTAGCCATGATACCTGATTCCCACCAAAACATGAATCCCATGTTCATGAGTTGCCTGAATTGGGTGCTCAACAACCAGCAAGAAGAAGGGTTTTGGGGAGACTGTGATAGCCATGGCAACTCCACCATTGAGTGCCTTACCTCTACTCTTGCTTGCATAATTGCGCTCAAGAGATGGAATGTTGGGGCTAAAATGATAGACAAAGGTAATGGATATATATTTCATAGCCATCGTAATGGATATATAATATATATATATATATATACACTCACACACGCACACAACAAATCTCTTGTCCATGAATCCTTGACAAAATTTGTCTAAGACACATCCCATTTACAATAATATGTACCTTTTACTACCCTATATATCATCAACAATAGGATTCACGGTTTAAATTTGTGAAAGATTCCTCTATAAGAAACTATAAATATACAGACTCTTGATACGGAACAGTTTGATTACTTTCTTTAATCTTTTTTATGACAGGACTGGAATATGTGCATTCAAATGCAAAGAAGCACCTGAATGAAATCAAGGATGATCAATGTCCTCGTTGGTTTGCGATTGTTTTCCCAACAATGGTTGAACTTTCCCAAACAGTTGGTTTGAAAATCGAATTAAAAGAAATGGAGTCAGAGACACTCAATCAAAGGCAACGAATTCTTAAAACGTATATGAGTTTGCATTATATAACTTACAAACTATAGCGTGAATTGATACTTATTATTTTATCATTAAAATGAAACTTACTCATGCATATGCATATATATGGCTTGATATGTAGAGAGCGACTTGTCGAAAGCTGCCATTATCCTCCATTACTATCATATCTTGAAGTGTTGCCTTCTTCATATTATATTGATAATGAAGATATAACCAAGCATTTTTGTGAAGACGGCTCGTTGTTTCAATCTCCCTCTGCTACAGCTTTTGCATTTATGGTCACAGGGAATAAGCAATGCTTGAGTTATTTAGAATCGCTAGTTCAAAGATGTCCTAATGGAGGTAATAATAATAATAATAATTTTGATTACAACTTGGAGAAAATAGATTTTCACCTAGGTTGATGTTTAAATCTTGAAGTTGAAATTATATTCTAAATGATTTTACCACTAGCTAAGCCTATGAATACAATAATTAAAAATAATAATAATCATTATGTTGCTTCATTCATCTTAGCATTTTGAGGACTTAAATAACAACCCATACGTGTCAACTTTATATACAGGTTTATCTTAGTTTAATATAATTTACTTTTTATGCATGTGCAGTTCCGACCACGTATCCCATGGATGAAGAGCTTATAAAGCTTTGCATTATCAACCACCTGCACAGGTTGGGGTTGGCTGAGCATTTCGGGCCAGAGATTGAAGAGAGTCTTGAACAATTTTACAAGTATATATCCAATAATTTGTTTTATATATATATATATACATAAATCTTAGCATGCTAAGAGTTATTACGTATATGTGATATAAAAATACCATATACTTCATTTGTTTTCTAGGAGATCTATGAGTTGCCTTTGTTTTGTGCAATACATGGTAAACTTCATTACCACTTACTGAAATGTTAAGTGGGTCCTAATGTTTCAGGAACTACACAAATCGAGAATCATGGGCAAAACCCATCAATTCAATAGAAGTTCAGCTGTTGAAAGATTCTTTAGCTTTTCGGCTCCTGAGGATGCATGGGTATAACGTATCGCCATGTATGGATCAATGTCACATATATGTATTGTGATCTTTCTGGATTTTTCTCATTTCGTTCTAACAATTTCCAAACTTTAAACGTTTTTTATGTATACATGCAGGTAGCATCTGTTGGTTTTTATGTGATGAAAAAATTAAGGATGCAATACAAAATAATCCTGACCGCTTTGTGAATGTAATGCTTAACATTCATAGAGCTACAGATCTCAAGTTTTCCGGAGAACATGAACTTGACGAGGCAAGATCTTTCTCAAGGAGTCTACTTCAAAAATCCATCTCAATGGTGGGAGCTGATCATGATCAAAATCCAATTCGTACATTGGTAATGTCCACTTAGGATTACGTGTTTTCAACTAAAGTGAAAATTGTGTGAATGAAAATTCCTTCGATATGACTAGCCACTCACTCTCATGATGTATAATCTATAGTACAAGGATTCTTAAAATTTCAACCAACCCATGAAAGCATCCTTTCAATCTTGATAGAGTTAGACGTATGAGGTTGGTGAAGTGGTATTGCTATATTTCTTTTTTTATTGTTAAATTTTCGTTAGATTTAAAATTACAACTGAAAAATATGTTTTTTTCTTTTTTTTTTTTAATAATCAAATTACAATAATTATACTCGGAAAGGGGGAAGAAGGTGTGTCTTGAACCTATGATCTCATAGTGTGAGTGTTTTTAGCTTGACAATACAGTTTTTTTATTTTATCAAACATGATTAATAATTAATTAATTAATTCATATTTCA
The DNA here is from genome assembly GCF_031755915.1 of Ziziphus jujuba. Taxonomy (NCBI): domain Eukaryota; kingdom Viridiplantae; phylum Streptophyta; class Magnoliopsida; order Rosales; family Rhamnaceae; genus Ziziphus; species Ziziphus jujuba. The sequence goes on along the minus strand of NC_083379.1, from coordinate 20,775,597 downwards.
TGTTTTTTAGATTATTAATTATGTCTCCGGTTTTTAATTTACTTTGAGTTTATTATTTGCAAAAAATATTCGAATATTTAATTTTGATTTTTTCTCCTTAACTATATTTGTTTTTGGATAAATTTTGTGAGTTTCAAATATACTTGTTTTAATAAATTTATATTAGAATTAAATTTTATTGATAGTTTTTCTAATAGCCCTTATGAAATTATCACAATTTTTCACTGATAATGTTTGTTAAAATGGAAAGTAACGTGGAAATACCTCCAAGACAAATACAGATTTTTTATTTTATTTTTTTATTTTGGGTATATATAGTTCTTAACTTTCGTTTTTTATCGTTTATATTTATAATTATATTTTTTTAAAAAAAATATTATCTAATGGTATCTCATAGAAGTTTTCAAAATTTAGGTTTTGACTTTAACATTTTTAGGCATAGTAATGGTTAAAGATTACCACATCTAATTTTAGGTTTTTAAATCTAAATTTAAATGACAATTGCTAATACAGTCAATAAATAAATATTTGTTACCTAGGCATCCTAAATCTAATAATAAACAGGTGTTCTCTAATAATAGATGAAATCATATATATAGTGAGTGTTTGATCAGAACATCCATGATTTATTTAAATAAAAGATGGTTACCTAACAAAGATTTAACTTTTAAATAAAGTGATAGCTAAAATTTGTATTCAAATTGAAAACCTTAAATAGGATGTGGGAACTCTTAATATTTGTCATTGACTATAGAATTTTCTCATATATATGTACAAATTTTTGCAAATATATATATATATATATATATATGTATGTACAACCAAGCTCACATATACATACATATATATATATATATGCATATGTATTTATATGTTCGACTTAAAAAAAAATAAAAAAATAAAAAAAGAAGAAGAAGAAGGTTTGATTAACAAAAATCCATGGATGTAAATTAAAAAGTTTAAAATCTAATAGGATGTAACATAGAGGGAAAATGAGTTAAAACTTCCATGGACTGCTCGTTTGGATCATCTAGAGCATAGAATTTGGATTGAATTCTATAGTCAAGGACAAATAAAATATTTGTAATTTACTATAAAATTTTCTTATATACATATATGTACAAATTTTTGCAAATATATATATATATAAAAGCAGGCTCACATATATATATATATATATATATATATATATATTATATGTTCGACTGAAAAAGAAAAATTATGGTTTAATTAGCAAAGATGCAAGGATGTAAAATTAAAGTTTAAAATTTACTAGGATGTAACTATAAATAACTCTCATATGGTTTTTCTTGGTGACACATAGGTTGAACAGGAGTTGAAACTTCCATGGACTGCTCGTTTGGATCATCTGGAACACAGAATTTGGATCGAAGAAAATCAAGGCGACCTATTGTGGAGGGGAAAAACCTCATTCCAAAGGTATCAAACTTTTTACCTAAGTATATACTAAAATATTTCTTATCAAAAAAAGGGATTCATTATATAATTAGTTGAACATGGATTGACTGGTGTACAAAAATCATTCAGGTTGTCAAGTATTCATAATGACAAACTAGTTCTGCTTGCAAAACAAAACTATGAGTTTAGGCAGTCCATCTATAAGAAGGAACTTCAAGAGTTGAAAAGGTATGTTGAATTATTAATCTATTGATCTATATAGTTGAATTATCATTCGTTTCAAAAAGTTTAAACTATTGGGAAGAGGATGGTGTACATAGTCCTTTTTTTGGGCTTAATTTTATGAATCTCTAATAATGATATTAAGTTGAATTACGTTTCTTTCCAAAAGGTTAAATTATTAGCAGATGGATCATTTATATTAACAAGTATCATTCCAACATAGTGTATGTATTAGAAAGTAAATAATTCAATTACTTTGATATTTTAAATAGGTGGTCTAAGGACTGGGGACTCAACGACATGGGATTTGGTAGAGAGAAAACTATGTATTGCTACTTTGCCATAGCAGCCAGCTTTTCCCTGCCATATGATTCAGATGTACGAATGATAGTCGCAAAGAGTGCCATACTGATTACAGTTGCTGATGATTTTTTTGACATGGAAGGCTCGTTAAGCGATTTGGAAACTCTCTTGGATTCTATTGAAAGGTACTCAATTCGATATATGATCAAGGGATAAAATATATAAAATGAAATATATATATATATATATATATATATATATATTTAAAATTAGTGCGCTCACCAATTCTCATCTCTCTCAACATATATATGTGAATTGCCAGATGGGATTGTAGTGGATTGAGCAATCATGGTAAGATAATCTTCAATGCCCTTGATAATCTTGTACAAGAAATGGCAGCCAAGTACCTTCAACGTCAAGGAACTGACATAACCAACCATATTCGAGAAATAGTAAGATTTCAAACTTAAATTTACATATATAATAATAAAATTTGTCGAAGGTGTAAATGTCCACATGGGTTTAATGTGCAGATATATATTAAAGATGCCAATTTTTTTAAAAAAAATATCGCGTGTGGGTGAATATATTAAAAATTGTTTCTTAAAAAACCATTGTTTCTACATGTATCCACACACGTTCAAAATATGCGAATATCCGAACCAAAAAAACAATATATAAGAATATATGTTTGATTTGATTTATTATTTTTTTCTTTATATAAAAAAAGCCAATATGTATTTCAGTAACATTTGTTAAACAAATTATTTGTAATCTTCTTTTGTATGTTGGATGTAGTGGTATGAAACATTTGATTCTTGGATGACGGAGTCCAAGTGGAGTAGGAATGAGAGAGTACCATCTATAGATGAATATCTTAAAGTTGGGATGACCTCAATTGCCACACACACCATAATTCTTCCAGCTTCATGTTTTATGAACCCAAGCTTACCACCTTCCAAACTTCGTCCTCCTCAATATGAAAACATTACAAAACTAGTTATGGTTATTGCCCGTTTGTTGAATGACATACAAAGTTATCAGGTAATTAATTAATATTTAAAATTTAATTAACATTTAATTATTATTTCATTTTTAATTTCCACTAATATTAGCCTAAAATCTATTTATTTTCTTGTGAATTATTAATTAA